>NW_027527940.1:1876040-1931821 GCF_008692635.1 Crocuta crocuta
TTTACGGGGGGGGGAGGGGGGGGGCTTTGGTTTCCCTCCTCACTTACTAAATGGGAAAAAAGTGTAACTCCTCCTCCAAGGTCCAATGAGGTAGTGTATGTAAAATTTGCAGCACAATAGCAGATACACAGTGCATGGTGCCAAAATTCCTTGTTCTCACCGATTGCACCTCTCATACTCACCTCTGGCTCCCCTTTTGTTTTGAAAAATCTGCAGTTTTCCATCAGGTCATCTTTCAGTTTTACGTAGCTTCTTTGTGGTGTCAGGATGTTTCTGGAGCTCCCCTGGAGCAGAGAGCTCTGCCCATCACAGACATGCCTTACAGTGGACCTGATGAACCCGTTTTAGAACCTGGAGGAAGTTTTCCAAGAAGAAAGGTTTATTCTTAGAGTTGTTACATAGGGAACAGTGGGATGCTCTCTGCTTCAAGTGGCTTACAATTCACTGACAAAGTGTAGAAAAATGTAAAATTGAAAGAAGAAAAATTTGCATACACATATATAACATTAAGTAGGCTCTTGTTAATGACTTGGGGATAATTCCCTTTACAGGCCCATGTGCAATAATCCTCACATTTTTCCTTGGACTAATCTCCACTCCCAGGCTGTCCTAATGGTTAGCTTTTTAATACAGAATAGTAATGTCCACTAACATTCCTCTCATTCGCCAATCAGCCCTTTATGCCACTTAATATATTACTGGTACTTAGTCAAAATCTTACATAATTTAGTGTTGTCATCTGCCTTGGTACTTTAATAAACATGGTCTGATTAGTTCCATTTGCTTCTAAAGCTTCTGTAGTCTGTGGTGAGATATCTTCCTTTCCTTTATGATAACTGTGTTTTAATGACAAAGAAGTAGTTTTGCTGTCCTGAAACTCTCTTGATGGACTTCTGGAATAATCTCTCTCCGCTATGAATACTTGAGGAACTACTAGAGGAAGCCGTTAAGAAGTGGATAAGTCTGTGAGTTCTGGACTTGCCACCCTCCTTGGCTCAGATGTGTATTGCCTACAGAGTACAAGCCCCAGAGCTTTCACCTGTTTATTTAAGAGGTAGAGAGTAGTATCCCCGTTATGCAGATGAGAAAACTGAGGTTCAGTGAGGTTAAATCATATACTCAAGGTAGAATTGGATACAACTAAATAAAAGAATTAGAATTTTAATCCCTGGACTCTGACTCCACACCCAGTGTTCATTCATCTTTTCCACATTATTAGATGGAGAAAAACTATGGGTTACCAAAAGGAAACAGTGAGTTTTGCAACTGGAGGAGAAAGAGTATATTCAAGCCCTAATACAGTATTTAGTAGTTGCTAGTAAGGACAATTTAGCATAAGGGGCAAAGAAAGTTTTCCAGTCCCTAGAGAATGAGTGTGATTCTTATAAATAGGACAGGCCTCGGAAAAACAGATCTGACCTATCAGTCCTTTGAATGGCCCAAGTGGTTAAGGAAACAGTTCCTGAATTAGCACAGTGGAAGCCCACAAATAAGTGAATGCCTTGTGGAAATTGAGCCCAGAGTCAAGGAGACTGAGAGTTTTGTGCACACAAGGAGTGAATGAGACTCTCACCATATGTGGAAGCCACTAAGCCAACTCACCAACTTAGTGAATACCTTGAGGCAGCTGTTAAGTATATTTACTTAACACTTAGCTTGATTCAGGAGCCCACATTTGGTAAAGTATTTCCTTGCTTGCCATGCCACTAACATGTGACTGTTTTAGACTTTTTATTTTTTAGTTCCTTGAATATTCAAGATCTATGTGCCAGGGATCATTCTTGATAGTGAATAAGAGGATCAAGATCTATGTCCTTTTGGAGGTTACAGGCTAATTGGGGAGTCCATACAACAAGGAAATTAAAAGAAACATCAGAAAGAGGTATGATAGGTATGACTGGGTAGCTAGTTTGATTGAATGGTGAAGAAAGGCATCTTGCTTTGCCAAAATGAGTAAAAAGGAATATTCTTAGTAGAAGGACAAAAGAGACAAAGGCCTTGAGGTGGGGATGTGTTCAGGTATGTTCAGGAACAGCTAGAGGGCCAATTTTGCTGGAGTATAGTCTGTGAGTAAACCAGTGGAATCAGATAAGGTGTACAGGGGGTGAGCAAGAGCCAGAAATTTGTGTTCTATCTTTAATGTGATGGGGAGCCCTTGAAGAATCCTAAACAGAAATCACATGACATATTTTATGTTTTGAGAAGGTATCTAGCTGCTGTATGGATAATTGCTTGTAGGGGTTTGGAACTGGAGGCAGGGTGACCAATTAGAAGGTGATCATAGTAGTAGTCAGGCCAGAGACGGTGATAGCTTGAACAAAGGTGATAGTCATAGAGATGGAGAAACAATGGCACAAAAACAGACACTTAGACCAATGGAATACAATTGAGAACTCAGAATTGGACCCAAAAGTATACAGCCAACTAATCTTTGACAAAGCAGGAAAGAGTATCCAATGCAAAAAAGGCAGCCTCTCTAACAGAGGATGCTGGGAGAACTGGACGGCAACATGCAGAAGAATGAAACTAGATCATTTTCTCACACCATGCACAAAAATAAACTCAAAATGGATAAAGGACCTGAACGTGAGACAGGAAACCATCAAAACCCTAGAGGAGAAAGCAGGAAAAAACCTCCTTGACCTCACCCACAGCAATTTCTTACNAAAGAGAAAGAGAGAGAGAGAGAAAATCAGGAAACATCTTGGAAGGGAGTCAACAGGATTTACTTATGGACTGGACGATTCCAGAGTGAGGCAGTCACACTGAATCAACCCTGGAAGGCAGCAAGGTAAAACATGTCCTAACCAGGTAGGTTTTAGGTCCATATTTCCCCACTAATTATGTAAGTTACTTGTCCACACTTGAGTTGATAAAGGGATACGTGAAACTTTGTTGACTTTGGGTGCTGATGGCAATAACTGCATCATCTCTAGATCGTGGAATAGTTTGAACAAATGGACAGCAGGAAACAGCAAGGGAAAAAATTGGGGCTTCTTTTTGGGAGTGGTAGCTGATTCATTCATCAGATAATATCTATTCAATGTAGCTGAGTGCTGTAAATACAGAAAAGTGAGTACCTAGAAAGCTCATACTCTTATGTCCTTGTTGGAATCTTCTCAAACAGCTCACCTGGAAGCTACATCTTTGGATTGAGATCTCTGTGGACAAGTCAGTTAATGTCTGCAGCAGACACAACAGCCCTTTGATTTTTGAGTTGGTAGTGTTCTTTCTACAGCAGGAACAATTTAGACCTTTTTCTTAATGGATTTCCGGAAAGAATGCTGGCATCTCTACTCTTCGTGGCTGAGAATCCATGATTGTTCTCTTCATGCTCTCCCTTACCTCTTCTCACCTACTCATTCCTAAGACTTAATAGTATACAGGAGCAGAAAGTGTTAACTCTTTTCCTCGAGGCATATAAAGGGTGCCTTGTTTTTTCCTCATTCAAGATCCAAGCTACATTAATTTATCATTGAATATTTCCGTTTTAAGAAGCTGTTAATTCCAATAAATGTTGATGGAGATTTGAAGCTCAAACATTTTAATGAAGTCGTATATCAAGAAACCATAGCAGCTTTCTTCAAATGTCTTCACACAAAATTAATCTACTGCATGGAAGGTTTTCTACAGTGTTACAGCACATGCTTTGGGCAGGCAGAAACATTCCCAGCTTTGGTTTTATTAAATCACAGTCATTGAAGTATAAAAGTGATGTGGAGAAACTTGACTTCAGATGTCAGTCACTGCATGCCCTTTTCTCCTCCCCTCGGATTCTAGCTTTGGTCATACCTGGCTCTAAAGTTGCATATAACCTGGCTCTAAACTATTACTAACAGAGGTCTTTGTTTTATTAGTTTATCCCTGCCCTTTGTAACTACAGTAACCAATGTACTTACCATTCAGATCAGGTTAATACTCAGCTTTCACTCTGCATAGCCTCATATACTCATCTTTGAAATTCTGTAGCTGTTACCTTTATATATGTTGAAATGAGAAAGTGTCCTATTTATGGACTAAATTCTCCCTGCTATTTTTTCAAATGTCTGAAAATATTCCCTTATATATAATCTCATATTTAATGCAGTTTTCTTGAGCTCAGTGGATCTGTTTCAAGATATTATATCTGTACTGTATAGTGTCATATATTATTTAAATGTATTTATTATGAAATGGGACATGCACAAGCTTTGCAGATTGCCAAAGAGGTTACCTTTGGGGCAGATTTTCTTATGAACTGCATAACTCATGATCTCTTCTTCCTTCCCACTTTCATTTACCTTATAAATGAAATACCAGCATCCTGGTACCACATATTACCATAGTAACATAGAAAGATTATTCAAGCAAAAATGGGAGAGAGAGAAACAGCACTGAGGTTTCATGTCCACCGTTTCAGGTTTCTGTGAGCCCACTGACCAAAACAGGATCTGGATAAAGCAAGGAGCCCTATTTCTGTTTGTATCATTAGAAATAAGAGTGTTGTGGTATTTGTGGATTTTGAGTACTTGGTTCATCAGATATCTAGGAAGTGCTTACTTGATGTCAATCCCCACTGACTGCTGAGGATGCAAGCAGGAAGAAAGGGGTTCCTGCCCTTAAAGAACTTGCAGTACAGTAATCATACCCTTTCACAAACAGAGTTGTTTTGCAAAAATCTTGCCAAAAACTCCAGATAAAATCCCTTTTTTGCCAGACATCTTTTTTCCAAATCTCTTGAGAAATGGGCTCTTGATTATTGTTATAAAACACATTTTCATTCTGAATACCCTGCTAATGGAATAACAATGAGAACCACCATTTGAAATACTTAAACAAGCCTTCCACGTTTCTGATAGTTCTCTGCTACTATAGATCATAGCTGATGGTTTATAAAACTCTCTAAGCCAATTACTTTGTCCTGACCCCTTGAGGATACCCCAGGTAAGGGGGAGAGCACAAGAAAGAAAGAACTTCAGGCAGTGGTGAACTGGAAATGCTCTTAGTTTCTTGGAGAAAAACAAAATACTATGGTGGTAATTTAAAGGGAATGAATTGGAATGACAAGGAAAAATTAACTGAATTACATTTTCTGCATAAACAATTAAGTAGCAAGGAATATTTATGTCATCTGAAGCTAAGTTATTGCTTGAATGGGTGCTACCTTTGAAAGCTGTAACAATTCTTTTGGTATGCTGCATATGTTACTATTTACAACATTACTATTCTACCCTAATTTTAAAGTAAATCTTTTTAGTGCTTGGAGAATCTGACTTATAAGTGTAAGAGTGAGATTTCTTCATGGATCTGAAAGTGTCCTGGCTCATAAATGAGTTCATGATTCCCCTGAGTTATTAAAGATAAAGATTATTTGCTGATAAGAGAAACAGATTTGTTGATTTAATGAGTAGCTTATAATCTTGTGTTTATGTTTCCCAAAGGATTTCTGTGACATATTTCTTTTCACTTAAGTTGAAAAATGACTAATTTCATATAATATTTTTGTGATGAATAAGAAAAATCCAAAGAAAAATAGAATGCTAGAAATTCTTAAAATTTGACCTTCCTCAAATCCTAGAATACTGCAGTACAACTGCAATGTAAATGAGAAAAATTCTCAGAGTGGTAATACTTAGAGATTCCACTGATACTTAAGAGTCAAAGTTTTAAAACTTAAAACTCACTAGTTTGAGTTTGAATTTCAGTCATTCATGCCAGCCTCTGGAAGAATGGACTTATAAACAATCAAGAGGCCCAAGGTTAGTAATAGAAGAATGAGGGCACATATAATCCTCAGCCTGAGTCATCCAAGCTTGCAGGCAGCATTAGAGCCAAATGGAGAAGTCAGTCAGTCATGCTGTCTATCTCTAGACCACATAACCACTACTAGAGGGCAAAGGATGGGACATCTGCTGTGAAAGTCACATCCGCTTTGGTAATGATTGTGTTCTTCCTTTCAAGCCTGAGATAAGAGCAGATAGCTATTTCACAGCAGTTATTTGATATGTCCATGGAGTGGTCATTATCTCATCCTACAAAGAGGATAATCAGTGATTTATAGAGTATTGGGATTCTGGGGGTGAAAATTCTTGGGAGTATAGATACTCAACTTTAGAGAAGTGGATAACAGTATTGATTCACCCAAAACCAAGCTATCCTTTAGGCTATTTTCCCTGTTGGTAATAGATTATTTCAGCCATCCCATTGTTGTGTCCAGATTGCTCATGAGCAAGACTCTCATTTATAGCTGCTGGTCTGTGATTCTAGATAGTTGGAACTATGACATTCTCAGGGGGAAACTAGTTGGGATTGAACTTATGTCCACAGGTGACAATACTGTTTTCTAGCAAAAATAACATGATTTCCTCTTCATGTGGTCATTACATTGGATTTGGGTACAAAATCATCACAAAAAGAAACAGTGATGTTCTACGCATGTGTCCTAACTTTTAAAATAGTCCATGATATGGGTTTAGATCTCTTTGGAGAAAAAGATGAGACCATAAATGTACAAAGTACTTATCACAGTAGTCTGGACTTGATGATTATTTGTAAAGCAGTCCATGGAGAAATTACCTAACTTCCAGAGTTGCTGAGGGTACTAAATGGGAGAATGCAGGTGTGTCAATGAGGAAAACAGGAAGCAGAAATCACGCTAGCTAGTTCAAGCAAAAGAGGATTGCAGATAAGGAGTTAACTGCTTATGAAACCATTGGAAATCTGAGACCATAGAAATCAGAAATTGTTAGGTCCAAGGACAGACACACCAGTGTAGCAGCAATCCAGAGGTTTTAGACCTGAGGAACCACCACAATTCTCTGTGAGCACCAACAAAGCCATGATGAGGATACTGAAACACTGAATACAGCTGCCTCACTGCTTCTCATTCTGAGCAGGAGCTGGCCTGTCAGCATCTGTAGAAGTAGGATAGTGGCCTCTTGCTTGCTTCTGCCTCCCAGGTTTCCCACAAGCATGTAATACACACCTAGAATGCTGCTACACACTGTAATCTAGGGAACATGATTTCAAGCTTTTCAACTTTTCCAGCTAGAAAGAGGGTAGAATGGAGACTGGGAAAATCAAGTCACATTATTTACTATAGCAAGGAAGTACTTAACCCATTGCTTGCTGAATTCTAGTTGTGTTACTGTGGCTTTTGGTATTCAAATATAACATAGTACTTTTAACCCTGGTGTCTCAGCCTTCATTTCCTGGAGTTCTTTTGACAGGTTGATTTTTAATGAGACCCAGATGACTGAGAGGTTTTCCTCTCCCAAGGCTTAAAGTTGGCTATTGGCTCGGGAGGCTCTGATGATTTGGTTGACACTGCTGCCAAAGCTCTCAGAGCACAAGTCATGACCAGGTTGTCCATGGAACATACAGCTTTACTTGGAGATACCCCTCTTTAGCAGGTAAAATCAAGAACCTCAGTGAGTAGTTCCAGAGGAGAAGCAGTTTGGTCTCTAACCTATAGAACTGTGTTGTCCAATATGATAGCTTCTAAATACATGTAGTGATTTAAAGTAATTAAAATTAAATAAAATTTGAATTTCCAATAGCCACATTTATTAGTGGCTACCATAATGGACAGTACAGATGTAGAATATTTCCATCAAATTCAGAAAGTTCTATTGGACCATACTGCTAGACTGCTTCTTCACATGTGGACTAGAACTTAACATGTATCTCTAAACTGTACAATCTTTGTAAATTTTTTTACATATTAGTGATATCAAGTATCATTTTAGGATCCCAGTCATTTCCCTGTCTGCTTCTATATTCCAGCACTTTTACATCACCCCCAAAGCTGCCCTTTGTGTTTGGTAAGGAAAGCTGGTGGTGGCTATTTGACACCTTAGTGACCAGTTGACTGTTATCAAAAGTTGGTTATTCCTGGATGGACCAATTTGGCATAGATCCACTAGGAGTCATCAAAGACAGACATAGGCAAGACAGGATCTCTTGATTATGTGTTCTTTTTTTAAACTTATCTCCCTCCAGACAGCAGCTTCTTCCTGCCTCTAACATTCTGTATGCCTTTGAGGTTTGATGTTCTACCTTGAAGCTTTGAAATAATTCATTTAAAAACTTGTCCTTGAGCTCCCAACCAGTTAGTAGACAAAACACATGCTTTGGGTTGGATGTGATCACTGTAGCCTGCACTATAGTGCAGCACTGACTTGCAGATAAAATAACCTATCCTTGCATCATTTGTTGAGGCTACGGTGCTGTGATTCTAATTCCTGTGTACAGGAACCATTATGGCCAATGTCACTAACATTCATTCTGTACCTACAAGCTTCCATCTCCACCTTCCATCCTTGGCAAGCACAGATTTGTTGGGAGAATATCCCACGTTTGGACTGCCTAGTAAAGAGCTGGAGTGGAGAGATATCTACCATTGAACTTCTGCAAAAAGCCTAAGTGACACCATTGAAAACGAACAAAATATTCATGCCTCTTTCTGCTCCAGGTTATATCAAGTCAGATGACAATAAAACTACGTATGTTATTATTTGGCTCTCCATAGAAATACCTTCACCACCCTAGAATTTAACAATATGCTTTTAGGTTTCCTTGAAAGTGGCTCTATGTAAAATGTCCTGCTTTGGCTAAAAAATATATATCAAAGACATCATTTACTGCATTGTTTAGTGGCTTCTTACATAAAGACTTGGGAGATAAGTTCCTCCTATAATTCAGTACCAAGGCAAAAGTTGTGTGTACATATGAACTTATGTGCTACCTCTTTCAAATGTTGAATGTTGTCCACTTCATTAATATCTTTTTGCCTTGGCTCTGAGGAAGTTCTAAAACAAAACAAACAAACAAAAACCCAAGTGTTCACTTGCAGTAGTTCACCAAGCCTACATTTTCTGGTATAATATTCATCCCCTACCCAGCCTTATCATCACTTATTATCATACTTTCCTACATTTAAGAGCTTTGGGTTTTGTTATTGTTGTTTTCTTTTAGTAATTTTTTGTTCTGTTCTCTTATCTTTGGACATAGAATAAACATCAGTAAACCAGTGAGTAACAACTTGGATATGAATAGTCACTTATTGAAACTTTTAAAATGTATGTTTCTGGAGCTTATCTCACAATTATTGAATCAGAATCTCTGGGGCCAGGACTGGAGTGTGTATGTGTATGTGTTCTTTTAAATATCAACAGGTAATTCTGACATGTTCTTTTGTTTAATAGCCATCAAAGTAACTATGAATGGTGTGATTTAAAGAAAAAAGACCTGAAAATTAAGCAGTTAACAAACTGAGTAATAGCTGGCGCCTATGAGATGCCAGGTCAAGCAAGTAGTGATGGTTGCATAAAGGACTTCCCAGGTAAAGGGATATAGTTTCTGTAAAGTCATGATTCAGGGGCAGTTGACTTCATTCATTTGTTCATTCTAGCTATATGACAAGTACTATGATTGACACTGAGGATACCAAAATGGTACAGTCCCCTGCATCTAAGGTGCTCATAGTCTAGTGGGACTATCAGACATATAGATAATGACTAAACATTATAGTAAATACAGATATGGAGACATTCCCAAAGCATCATGGAAGCCCAGAGAAAAGCCATCTGGCCAAATCTTTGAAGGAAGAGGTCAATGAAGGCTTCCTGGAGAAAACATTTAGAGATTTAATCTCAAAGGATGAATAGGAGTTTTCCAGATAAATGGCTTTCCCAGAAGAGAGACCAGTGGTTTGAGGGAAACTGCACACTAGATGAAGGTCATCTATTGCTGCACAAAAAATTCCCCAAAACTGAGTGACTTAAAACAACAAATACTTATTATCTCATTATTTCTTTGGGTCAGGAATTTGGAAGTGGCATAGGTGAGGGGTTCTAGCAAGAGGTCTCTCATTTGGTTGCAGTCATCTGAAAGCTTAACTGGTACTGGAGGATCTGCTTCCAAATGGTTCACTCATGTGGCTGTTGGCAAGAGGCCCCAGTTCCTTACCATGTGGTTTCTTGATATGCCTGCCCACATGTCCTCATGACATGACAGTTGGCTTCTCCCAGAGTGAGAATGATCCAAAAGAGGACAAGGAAAAAGCCAAAAGGTCTTTTTTGACTTAATCTTTGAAGTCACACAAAATTCTAGTGATTACACAGGTCATCTTATGTAATATGGGAGGAGACCACACCAGGGTTTAAGACAGGATGTAAGATCTCATTGAGATCACCTTAGAACCTCTCTACATACAAGGACATCAAGCTTAAGATGGGGGAGTGGCAAAAGAATTTGCCAAGGTGCTGAGCCCAACCAGTCATGAAGGAGCCCTAAGGCCATTATTAAGAAGCTGAGACTTTATTTGGTAGGCAATGTGGAGCCACTATAGGAGCGGTAAGAAGAGAATTGATGCCGTCAGATTTACATTTTAGAAAGGCCTCTTGGACAACATGAAGAGTTTGGAACAGAAGGGCCAGTGAGCTATCATAAAGGTCAGTGAGATGACACAGACTCAGGGCAGTTGTAGCATGGAAATGTAGACCTTTGCTATTCAAAATATGGTCCATGAAGCATAATGCCAAGTAGCATTGGCATCATCCGAGAGCTTGTAAAAATGCAGGATTCAGCCTAGATATACTGAATAGAATCTGATTTATATGGACCTACAAGTTTGAGAAGTACCATGATAGAGGATGCAGTAGAAAAAATTAGGATTGTGAGTGTTGAGGAAAAAAGAGGACAGAAGTTTGACTTATAAGTCATATTTGCTCCACTTCAAAGCTAGAAAGCATGCTGTAAACATTTGTACCTGAGCCTACGGAATGAATGCAGAGAGCTGTGCATATGCAGTGTCTCTGTTGATGTGATACAATCTAATAACAAGAAGACATTCTCTTTTATTGTAAATTGTAGTCATGTAAGTGGTGCCAACAAAAGAAACCTACTGAATACTTCTCTGTTGTAAAGTTGTATATTATTTTCCAAACAGCTTCTCTGTTTTGTCTGAGAGTCTGAAGAACAGATACCTAAATTTTCAGAGAAGAGGCCATGAGGAATGGAATAATATGATAACAGGGATTTGGAAAGCTACGAGATAATGCACATTCTGGAAAATGTCCGGATTTTCAGATGACCTTTCCAAGCATTGTCTTTTCTGGGATCAGATTTGGGAGCCAATTAACTGCTGAGACATACACAGTAAATGTTTGCCAGGAAATCCATTACTTGCATTATGGTCAGTGGGAGCCACTACCCAGTGGTTTTTTGCACTTGTTAAGTATAAGTGCATCGTGTGATATCTGCAGGCTGACAAACACCAGTTGTCATGTGCTATATGCCAGTCTTTGCTTTGTTCTTTCATTCCTCTACCCAGTTCTTTGCAATTAGGAAAATTATATAAATAAATTAGTTTTAGAGCTCAAACTTAAATACATATGATAGCCAGTTCTACAAAGAAAGAGGAAGGGAGCAGAGGAGGGAATATGAATAAATGACTGGAAAAGTGGAGAGGGAGGGAGAAGAAGAGAGAGGGAAAGAACCTCCAGAACACTTAGAACCAAGCATTGGCACAATGAGAGTGCTTTATTCATGGAGGAGGAAGAGTTTCTCGTGACTTATTGATCATTTGAGTCCTTTTTAACTGTTGGCTTCCCACAATGCTATGAAGTGACCCATTGCCACTTAGAGAGATGAGGCAGTTCCCTGACCAGTAAATCTGAGGCTGCCAGTAACTACACTACCTTAAGTTGTAAAGTTCTAAGCTGCCTGTCACCTACAACCTCTGGGATTCCCAAGGATCCCTGCTTGTAACTAGTTAGTCCTCAGTAGGACTGCCCCCTCCTGAGCTTGAGGGGCTTCAGTGTCAGTACTCCCAACCCAAACCACAAGCGAACATTGAGATCTACTTTTTTCTTATGGAAATAAGCTAGTTAACAGGTAAGAAACACTAATTAAGATCATTCCCAGCTATTTTGTGAAAGATAAACTTCATTTTCCTCTTTTTGATTGTGTCAGCACAATAAGCATCATATGCCTATTCCTCAGAAGATTTACTTTGAAGGTATTCTTTCAAGATTCCAAAAGATCATGTATCAGAGAATTTGCAACTTGCCCTCTCCGCCAGTCCCCAACTTTAGTTTTCTTGGTCCTTGTTACCCTACTCTTCTGTATTTCATCCATAATACTAATCACCTTCTAAACTATAATATAATTTACTTATCTTTATTAACAAGCTACCTCCACTAGAGTATAAGCTACAAGAAACAGAATTTTAGTCTTTTCTGTTTACTCCTCTAGCCCTAGCACCTGGAAAAATCTAATATCTAGGGCATAATAGATACTCAATAAATGATAATTGAATAAAGATCCTAAAAGACCTTGAAACGCATGTAGTGCCTTTACTTAGAGATTATGAGATTAGAATGCTGAGTTTGTGACTTGCTGAGGGCCACAAAGCTATTTTGCAGAGCCAGATATAGAACTTGAACCTTGAGATCTTCTCCAGCATGTGTTCTTTCCACTACCCACTGCTGCTTTGGGCTGGTGGAGCTGGTTTGGGGACTAGAACCTATTGGTCCTAATCCGTAAAAAGGGACTTTTTGAGTCTTGCTCTGAAATAGGCAGGCATCATAGACACCTTCTGCTCTCAAAAAGACCTTGACAGTCAGATGTGGCTGAAGCCTTTTGTTTCTTGGTCATATTAGCCAGTTTTTGCAGCAGGGTTTTTCTCCCTGTTTGAAGAGTGCCCCCACAGTCGGTTAAGCATCTGACTGCGGCTCAGGTCATGATCTCACAGCTCAAAGGCTCATGAGTTCAAGCCCTGCATTGGGCTCTGTGCTGATGGCTCAGAGCCTAGAGCCTGCTTCCAATTCTGTGTCTCCCTCTCTCTCTCTGCCCCTCCCCTGCTCGTGCTCTGTCTGTCTCTCTCTCTCAAAAATAAACATTAAAAATTTTTTTAAAAAATTCCTCCACATACACACAATTCTCCAGCCACCCCAGATCAGCACACAGCTTTGTCAGGAAAATGGCCATAACCTTACCCCCAACCTTCCTTGGTTCATCTTGGGCAGAGGGACTGGTAATGGAATTATTGAGGTGCTGAAGCACACCTTCTAAGTTTGGGGGGTTTTTTTGGTAAAACAAAACAGTATTTTGATCTTTGAACCAGGATACTATTTTCTGTGATTTTGGTTCTTACCATTCCTAGTTACTTCACATGATCACATCTTAAGTCTGTACCCCAAAACAGTACCCCAACATCTGAGCAGTCATACTGTGCCCATTGCTCTACTCAGTACCACCCTAACCATCCCCAAGGGGCCAATAAGGAGAATTGGAGAAACCAGGCAAGATTGAGTGAACTTGATGAACTAATTGATGGAGAGGGTCAAGAGTTCTATATAAAGGAAGAATTAGGAAACAGGAAGAGAACCAGGGCTTGACAGCTCTGCAGAGGAAAATCATCTAGGGAATTGAATCAACTACATCAGAGTGTCATAGGAAAGTGTTAACTTTTTACCCAGTGAGTACTATGTTCAAAACCTCTCTCACAAGGCCCAAAACTTCTCTATTACAGGGCTATCATTTTTCAATCGAAATACTTAAATTTAATGATTCAAAAGTCATTGCTTGGCAATAATTTCTTACATGGTGTTGGATCTCTAGAGAAAAATGTAGGTCTTTCTGCCTGTTAGATCCTGTTCACAAAAGAGAAAGCAGGAATTAACAGTATGGTTCAGTTGGCTTCAAAGGACCACCCAGCTAGTGTGTGAATTCAGAAAGTGTCTCATTTGCAGGAAAAGAGTAATCAGCACAGCAGGCACTCCTGATTCTCCTGGGAGTCAGAGGAGGCAGAGCTCAAAGGCTGCATTTACAGACTATCATGAGCCAACCCCTACCTAGAATAACAAGCCGAGCTTGTTTTTATCATTTCGCCCCTCTCTAGCCTACAGGCTGGCCTTATTCCTGCCACCTTGCATTCATTCCTCTGTGCTAAGTATGCACCAAGGAGGCCAAGAGGAGTCCAGTACAACCTCTGTCTTTGAAGACAGTCTTCAGATTTTTAGTAAAGCTATAAGTAGGTGAGCAAATAATCAAAAATTATTAAAATTTTTGGCAAAATTAATGCAACATATTAAAAATACATTGACAGAAGGTTGTGAGCTCTTAATTCTGCTTCAGGAGCTAAAGTAGGCCTCTGAGAGGAATTGCCATCTGAGCTTCGTGACTCATCATTTCCCATAAGACCATCAGATTCCCAGATTGTCATCAATAAATCCAAATACACTATTTCCTCACCTAGGGCTTTTTCTGTATTTTTTTCTTTATCAGACATCTGATTTGTAATCTAACAGCACTGAAAGAGCATGCTAGATCCTCTGACTCTAACTCAGCCTTGTAGTGACAACATACATGTTTTTCTTTTTTTTAATTTAAAATTTTTTTTATTGTTTATTATTTTTGAGAGAGAGAGAGAGACAGAGCGTGAGTAGGGAAGGAGTAGAGAGAGAGGAAGACACAGCATCCGAAGCAGGCTCCAGGCTCTGAACTGTCAGCACAGAGCCCGATGCATGGCTCGAACTCACAAACCGTGAGATCGTGACCTGAGCTGAAGCTGGACGTTTAACTGACTGAGCCCCCCAGGTGCCTCAACATACATGTTTTTCTAAAGATAGATTTGTTATAATATTTGAAGAGACTTCTGGGAACTTTGTTGAGGTGCAGGAAACCCCACAGACCCTATTCTCATTACTGCATAGAGCCATTTAAGTTTAGACCTGAACTGAACTTCCAAATCAACTTATTTTGTTTATAGTTAGTGAACATCAAAGCCTAAGGAGGCTAAAGGACTGTCCAAAGTCACACAGCTAACCATAGGCAGAGCCAAGTCTAGGACCAAGCCATAGTTTAACACTTTTTAATGGTACTTTCAGGTGCCTCGAAGAAACACATAACACACATCTGTTAGCATAATGAGGAGAATAGGAATGGGCATGACACTCAAAGAGGAGGTGATATATGTGAGATATTACTGTATCATAGAGCTTGAAGGAACCATTAAGGTCATTTCCTCATTTTCTTGATGACGAAATGGAAGCAGGGAAGGTGAACTTATTCATCTCAAACCAGGGGAGGTACTACCCTCTTTGGGTGACTTGTAAATATATGTGATCATGTTGGGTTGTCCCAATGACTAATGATACTGGCATTTAATGAGCAAGGGTGCTAAACATATTGGGAGTCCTACCCGATGAGGACTCATTCAGTCCCAGATGTGAATAGCACACTGAGAATTATGAGATTTACATGACTTTGCTTAAAGCAAAAGAGCCTGTTAGGAGTGAAAAGGGGACTGGGCTGTATGGTAGTTTACAGAGCAGTAGTTCATCATTTGTTTGTGTGTTTGGGGGTGGGTCTTAAACCCCTCTGAGACTTGACTTAAAGCCATCTCTTTGTGGAAACCTTCACATACACATGAACTCTGCACTTAATTTTAATGGGTTTATGAATCCATTTAAGCCCATCCGGGGACCCCAGGTTAATAACACTGGCCTAGAAAGACATGAAGGTAGAAGACATTAAATATGTATATATTTTCTTATGGATAAAAGAGTGTCTGCCTAATGGGATGAATAATAAATGTGTCTTTTTTTCCTATCAAGTGGGCACAGTGCTATCCAGACTAATAGACTGTCTTTCTTTGTTCATTCATCAGGAGCCTTGGATTTTGTCCATCACTTGAAAACTATAGCTCTTATTTCCTAGTGAACACTGAATCTGCTTCCAGCACTTTCCCCCGCTTTCTTGCCCCTACATTAAGAAATACTGGGAGCAGGGCAGAGGTGGGAGTGAGTATGTACTTCAAGGGTCCCTCTCCCCGAGCTCTGAAGTGTCTCTTCTGGCTGAGTGTTGGGAAGCGTGCAGGTTTTAAATATTAGTCAAGATGTAAATCGTACAATGTTTTAGAACTTTTCTAAGTGGGCAATTTCTGACTCATGAAATCAGCTAAATGGCAAAATGTTCCATTTCAGGATGCTGTATTCCTTCCATTTGCAAAAGGTAGTAGATTATGAAGCCTCTGTGGTGCTGTTGAAGAGCAAAGGGAGGGCAGGCATGAAGGTGGAGAGGAGGGCTGAGAAGAGGAGAGGAAGGGTGGACAGCTGGCTTCCACTCTGTGAGAAAGGACTTAAGGTCACATGTAAAAGGGCCAAACTGACATTTCAGATAGTTACTCTTCAAGAGCTTTACCTGTGTCTCATTTACACCTGACAGACCCCTCCAAGGCATATATTCTTATCCATTATACTAATGAAGACACTGTGAGAAAGTAAGTGAGAGTGATTAAGTAAGTTTTTCAGTTAGGTCAAATTCAGACCGAGCCCTGTGTGCTCCCAGGCCAAGTTCTCCCCACGCCAGTGCTTCCCAGGCACCCAGCTAGATTGTGTAAATGAGTGAATGCAGCTAACAATGCTTTCTTTTTTTTTTTCTTCCAAGTTTTTTTTTTAATTCCATTAGTTAACATACAGTGTGATATTAGTTTCAGGTGTAGAATTCAGTGATTCATCGCTTTCTTACAACACCCATTGCTCATTACAACATGTGCCCTCCTTAATACTCATCACCCATTTAACCCATGCCCCCGCCCACCTCCTTCCAACAACCCTCAGTTTATTCTCTATAGTTAAGAGTCTGTTTTATGGTTTGCCTCTCGCTTTTTCCCTCCTATGTTCATCTGTTACGTTTCTTAAATTCCACATATTGAATGAGATCATATGGTATTTGGCTTTCTCTAACCAACTTATTTCACTTAGCATAATACTCTGTAGCTTCATCCATGTTGTTACAAATGGCAGGATTTCATTCTTTTTTATTCAGCCAACAGTGCTTTCAAACAGCTAAAATTATCTGTACAGCAAGTGCCTCCATAGCATCAAAGATTACATTGGCCTCCCCAGCTACAGGAACCTTCTCAGGTTGCTCTGGGTCATTCCAGGATGCCGAGGACGAGGCTGCAGATGTTTCTTTAGCTTTTCTGATGGTCTGTGCTTCTGTCGAGACTAGATGGAATCCTGTCAAGACAACATCTCATTTTCCTTCACTCTTTCTTCTCTTTGAATCTTGTCTTCTCAACTGATGGGAGAAACCAAGGTCACTGCTAAATCCACAGTGCCTGGGAATGGCATCCCCCAGGAACTCCCCAGACCTTGCATGGATACATCAAAAGGGAGTTTGCAGAGACACCTTGGCTGGTTTAGTCAGTGGAGCACATGACTCTTGATCTTAGAGTTGTAAGCTTGAACTCCACATTGGGTTTAGAGATTACTCAAACCCTTTTTTTAAGGGGTGGGGGATAGTTTGCATTTACTTTCACAGGGCAGCTTTCACTTAGCTGGTGGGCTTAACTTTCTCCCCCAAAATTCTTTGCCCTTATCCCCTTGGAGATTTCTTTTTCCCTGGGTTCAACCAAATAGAGTGTGTGCTGATGGGCTAGAAGTCCTTTTCCACTGCCTCTTGTGGGGGGAGAGGGAGTTGGATTAGTGCTGAACAAATGACTCCCTTCCCACTGTGATAGTACTTCCCATTCCCTCAGATGACTAAGATCTGATTAACTGAACACCTTGTTTCTAAGAGGCTATCTTTCTGAAGGTAGTGGACCTTTGTGCCATTTGTCAACCAGAGTAAGACACATCCCCATACTCTGCTGGGTGTGAGTTTCCACCTCTGACACATTGCCAACAGAGTTAATGGAGGAGCTTACCTCTACCAGAGTCTGAGTGAAATTCTGCTTTTCATGCAGGGCACTCCCAGCCTCTCTTGTTCTGAATTTGTTGACAAATATCTCATCAAATGGAACTAGGAAGGTAAAAATCTTTGTCATTTGCTTTTGTCAGTCTCATCCTCTTCTGCCTCAAACTGTTGGTTCCAAGTTGGTGCTTGATTTTCCTGTTTCCAATAGCAAGAATCACAGATATTCAAGCAGACTCTGAAAATGGCCCTAGAATTCCAGTGCCAAGTGTGGAGCCTGAAGAGTGTTGAGAGTCCTGTCACTTGAGGATTTTCCTGCTGGAATTAGGTCTTTTAAGGAGAAATGGAAAAAGTACTAGACCACAAGTCAGGAGACCAGAACTTTAGTTGGACTCAACAACTAACTGTGCCCACATGACCCACATCACATTCTCATCCAGTTTTCACAGCTGTAAAGACATACACTTGTTACACTTGGTCTCTAAAGCAGTAGTGGCCACCAGAAATATAATAGGAGCCACATGAGCAATTTTAAATTTGTTAGTGGCTGCATTCAAACCAGAAAGGGAGTGCCTGGATGGCTCAGTTGGTTAAGCATCTGACTGTTGATTTTGGCTCAGGTCATGATCTCACAGTTGCGAGATCAAGCCCTGCATTGGGCTCTGTGCTGACTGTGCAGAACCTGCTTGGGATTCTCTCTCTCTTCTTCTCTTTCTGCTTCTCGCCATGCTGGTGCTAACTCTTTTTCTCAAAATAAACATTTTTTTAAAAACTAGAAGAAATAAACAGGTAAAATTAATTTTCATAATATATTTTATTTAACCTAATGTATTCAAAACAATATTATTTCCACATATTATCTTCTAGTTTAAATTCTTTTTTCCATGCTAAGTTTTTGAAATCCAATGTGTATTTTACACTAACTTGGACAATGCAGTTTTAAAGTCTTTTCTGGCTGTTAGTTTTTTAATCTGCCACAGTTCTTTATTTGGAACTCTTGAGATCAGATGCACAATTCAGAAGTTTTCATATTTTAAAAGGTAATACATATATTTACAATATGCTAATATGTATGGTATATTATGGTATATGTACCCCTAGGTGTTCTACAGCAGCACTCCATGATCAAACAAATATTTGTGTAGCAAAAAGTATGATAGTTTGCCCTAAAGGAGATAAAGATAATAGCATCTATGGGTAGAAAACTGCTGCCTGGTGAGTTAGATTTTTTTAAACAATGTTTTCGATTATTAGAGGGTTTTACCTTTTGAAATTATAGATAAAGGATTGTGAATCTCTACCATGAAAACTGTGCACTTATGTTTAGTATTTAGTTTTACTTATCAAAAATCAGCCCAGTATTAATATGACAGTGCAGTTGTCCATGTGCTAGCCAGGGGCATGGCATGATGGTTGAATCTTGTCCTTTGTTTTGAATCTCATTAATGACAGCTGCCTCCAGTAAGCATAAAAGGTGATCCATGGGATTTAGACCTAGGATTGCCAGGTAAAATACAGAATTCCAGTTGCATTTGAATGTCAGATAATCCTCAAACAATTTTTTCAAATGCCCATATAGCATTTGAATTTTAGATAAAGTTTATCTGAAATCCTGTCTAACCTGGGCATCCCGTATTCTTATGTACTAATTAACTCTGACAGGTTAAAAGCTGCTTCAGCAAATAGAGCACTGCCTCTTGCAGACCAGTGAAGATGGTATGAGGGAAAACTGATTTTCTCATCTTGCACTACATTTACTCAGAGAAACCATAGTTAAGGAGAATGGAAATCTGGATGTTTTAATTCCAGAATCCCAAAAGGTAAGAGTGACAAAGAACTCATGTGGTGTTTGCAATCCTCATGGCATAGGTCAGTGCAAGGGAACTTTGATCAGCCAAAGGCTAATTGCTAATCTGACTAATGTCCTTTTTTTTTTTTTTTTTTTTTTTGAGAGAGAGAGAGAGAGAAAGCGCGCGTGAGCATGCAGGGGTGAGGGACAGAGGGAGAGGGAGAGGGAGAGAGAATCCCAAACAGTCTCCATGCCCCAGCTGAGAGCCTAACACCAGGCACCATACTGAGATCATGACCTGAGCCAAAATCAAGGGACGCCCAACCAGCTGAGCCACTCAGGCACCTCTGAAAACCATTAAGATCCTTGTAAGATCATAAGCCACAAACTAACCATGTGACCACTGACTCTGGGGGCTTCTTAATCTCCACCATGGATTTCAGAAAGAAAACGAGGGAGAGTTTTAAATTAGGAACAATCTGTTTTTTGCCTTTTTTATTTTTTTTAATGAGGGGAGGGATTTGTTGAGAGCCTAGCTCCCTTCCTGAATGCCCCAGAAATAAAGAGGTGCCAAGAGGAAGTGCTGCTTTACAAACCACCTGGCTCACCCAGGTGCGGGGATGGGAAGGCTTGAAGACTGCATCAAAAATGGGCCTTGGCTCTTGTAAGGAGCATCATTCCCAGCACTCCCTGTGCAGTTGGACATTTTGTCTCTCAAAGAGTCAGCGGAAACAGGTGGCAAATTTGACAGACTAGGGAGAGGATAGCATGGTACCCACTCATTCAGTGGGGTGCACTCAGGATCTCTCAAACTTCAGTGACATCCTTTACAATGACTTGTAAAAGTGCTGGATCAACATCGGCGACCTGACTGGGGAACAGTTCCAGATTAAAAGACTAAAGGGATATAACATGGAAATGCACTGCATGATCTTGGATTGAACCCTGGGTCAGAAAAAAAAAAGTAGTTATAAAAAGGACATGATTGAGAAATTTGAAATATAAATTTCAATATAATTTCAATAAAAGTAAAATTTGACATATAAGTCATTTATTGAACAGTAATTTTGTCATTATTAAAATTCCAGGGGCGCCTGGGTGGCCCAGTTGGTTAAGCATCCGACTTCGGCTCAGGTCATGATCTCATGGTTCGTGGGTTTGGGCCCCGTGTCGTGCTCTGTGCTGACAGCTAGCTCGGAGCCTGGAGCCTGTCTTAGGATTCTGTGTCTCCCTCTCTCTCTCTCTGACCCTCCCCTGCTCATGCTGTTTCTCTCTCTCTCTCTCAAAAATAAATAAAACATTTAAATTTTTTAAATAAATAAATAAATAAAGTTCCCGATCATAATTGTACTGTGAATATGTAAGAGAATGTCTTTGTTCCTAGTTTTTAAGGATAAAGTTTATTTTTTTGTTTTCAAATCATTCAGGGGGAAAAAATTATACAAATACACATAGAAAGGCAGTAAAAGTTAACTGTTGGTAATTTATGGGAAGAGTACAGAGGATCAGTATATTTTTCTTGTAACTTTTTAGCAAGGATTTTTTTTAATAAAAGAAAGTTGGGGGAGCGGGAAGAATGGCAGCCTGACATAATCCAACAACCAGTGTTCCAAAGGAATAACCATGGGAGGAAGTGAGGGTCCCTTCCTTCCTGAATCAGGAGCTACCAGAATTAGATTAGTTCTAGTCTCTTTGCCCTTTAACTTCCCTGATTTTCATTTTCAGATGAAGTGTGGTTTTGTGTTCAGATACAATCAGCCGTGATGTGTTCAGCCCGGCACTGCAGCGCCCTCACTGTTTAATCTTGCTAAATGAGCCTCAGTTTCTTAATCTATCAAGTGGGGGCCTTGCTATTAGGATTGGAGGTGATGTCTGTAAAGAACCTGGCTGAGTGTCTGGCATGTAATAGGTACTCTCCCAAAATTAAATACATCTTTGTTTCCACAAGGAGACCATGGCTTGCTGGCTCCATAGTCTTTTATTTTTGTCGGGAACAGAAAACAGCAGTCTCTCACCAAATGTGTGGATCTGAGACTCTATCTCTGTCACATTTGAAACCCTCTGACTGCCAACCCCAATGGAAAGCCTATTCATTTAACTGCTCTGAGCAGTGTTTCCAAGCATGATTGGCCTCCTAGCAGGCATAATCACCTCAGACAAAACCACTGTAAGCCTTTCTAGAACGCTTTTGAAAATCTTTTCTTTTCCAACTGCCATGCAGCATGAAAAGCAGGATCAGGTTATCAGCTCAAAAGTTTGAAAAGGATGAAATTAACTCTGGACTTTAACCACGAGACAAATGGCCTCACAAGACATGGGAGGTAAAGTAATAAGAAAAAATGTCTGGGACTGTGAGTGAGTGGCAATGACACTGTACTAGAAACCAAAGGACTTGGATTAGAAATGCTGGCTCTGCCATTTACTGGCTAGTAGTTTTAAAGCAAGCCACTCTGAGCCTATTGCTTTTTGGTGAAATGGGGATGCTAATGCTTCATATAGTTGGTAGATTAATCAAATGAACCAAGTAATGTGGGAAGCTCTTGGTAAACTATAAAGGGCTTGCTATTCAAAGTGTACTTTTAGCATCAATGTCAGACACAGATATGCAGGCTCTCAGGCCCTCCCCTAGACCTACTGAATCAGTATTTGCATTTTAGCAGTATTCCCAGGGCATTTGTATGCCCAGGGGAGTTGAGAAGCCAGGTAAAATACCACCCTTGAGCTGATTCTTAAGGTGGTTTCTTTAAAGAGACCTGAGGAGGGTGGTTATTGTAAAACTAGGCTGTTCCAAATGACCTGAAGATTGTGAATCACAAAAGCCACTTGATAGTTCAATGTTTTGCCTATTCAAGCTATAAAGTATGCCTTGCAAGTTTCCGGCAAACCACCAGTAACCTCTAGTGAACACTAAAGACAGCATTCTGACACAGCAGAGAAGGTCTAAGCTCATGGAGGAAATCCTCTGTGACTACTCCACCATCACCTCTAGGTAGACTTAATACCAGCTTTGAGTTGAGGGATGCCTGTTATTCCCAAGTCCTGCTTTTGTTCTGGAGCTTACCATGTCCATCATGAGACTATTCTGGCATTGCGAGAGAGGGAATGTAAGAACTTAACCCAAAGACAGCTGCAAGTAGGAATTGGGACTATCTGTTCAGGCTTCCTTTGCTGCCAGAGGTTGAAGGTGGTGATGACCTCAGATAACCTCTGTTCACCTTATGGTGGATTAAAGGAAAAGGCCCTGAAATTTTGAAAAGATCCAAACTCCACAATTCTTTTCATCTGCTTTACTTTGGGCCAAGGCTTGGTTACATCAGAGGACCCTCAAGACAAGCTACAGAGCCTTTATCCTGGCTCTCAGCACCTTAACTAGGCCAGGATAACTTTCCTGTTAGTTATCTACAAACACGTGCCCGGAACCTAGGAGTCTTTCAGGAGCCTGTGAAAATGTTTCAGACCTGTAGATCAACAGCAAAATTAATGACTCCAAAATACAGAAAGAAAACTGCAAAGTAACCATTAAAATGTGTGATTAGCTAGCTGGCTATGATATATTAGTATTGTGTCCGCTAGTCAAGTGCAATTTGAGCCTCACAGTTAGGTGTAAATTATATTAAACTGTGAGATGTGGACACATTTTAACATGTAAATGTGGTGTGGAGAGAGCCTCCAGAAGGGTTTAAGGAGTTAAAACAACCCTGGTCATAGCAGTCAGGTGGCACAACCCCCACCCCTCCCCTGCTAGACAGTCTGGAGCGGGATGATGAGCTACTGCTTTTCTGAAGCAGCTGAGGCAGGCCCACAGGTAAGAACCTACAGGAGTGGCAAAGAAATGGCAGCAGAAATCAGGAAAGCCAAGATGTTTGAAAAATTACAGGTTTTTGTCCTGTCTCTAGATAATTTTCCTTGTATATTTTTGTGCAATCTTTTGTAAGGAGAGAATTTTCTGCTGCTTGTTCTACTATCATTACTTATTAGTATTGGTTAATGGTATCCGCCACATCCTGTGTGTTTCTGTCTTTTTAATCACAGGCTGTACAGGTTGGATTGGGCTGAGTGTGAAGGAAAAGTAGGAATCAAATTTTCATCAGTATTTCCCATTTCCCTATTCCCCTCAAGAAAATAATTTTTTTAAGTTTCCATTAAGTTACTAATCCAGGTAATATACGCACTAAGTGGAAAACATAGCCCCTTTGCTCTGAGAGGCCCAATTTAATATATCTTCCTAGAGTCCGGAATAAAGGGATCTGTATCAGTTAGCTTTTGCTGCTTAAACTTAGTGGCTTAAAACAACCATCATTTATTTAGCTCACAATTCTATAGGCCAACTATATAGGCTGGACTGACTGTTGCCTTTGTACTCAGCTATCAAGGGAGTTGGAGGTCTGGCTAATCTGGGACAGCTCCTCTCAGCTCCACATGGTCTCTCGTGCTCCAGCAGGCTAGATCAAGTTTGTTCTCATGAAGGCTGAGCAGGTGTCCAAGAGAACAAACATATAAAATGTATAGGCCTTTTGAAGTCCAAACTCGGAGCTGACATATTGTCACTTCCCACCATATTCTGTTGGCCAAAGCAAGTCACAAGCCAGCCCAGATTAAAGAGGTAGGAAAATAAACTTTACCTCTTCAAAGTCACATGCAAGGGGCATAAATACTGTGAGGAGGAGGAAAACTGCAGCCACTTTTACATCTGTCAGAATCACAGCACATTCATGGCCCTGAATGAAATCAGTAAATATAAGAGTTAGAGCCAGGACAAAAGAAGGGAAAAGGATCAGAGGATTCACATATTTAAATGTAGTCACACCAAGGTGGGAAAAATGCAGGCCAAAGCTTGGTCATTCCACTAGAGCTTGCAAAATTGATTTTAATGGGGAAATGAATAACCACTTTAGGCAAAGTGTATATGGTGTGGTTTTGCTGGACGGCTATGCTTCACATATATGCAGAAGCATAGCATCAGATAAAAATTAATCTTTCAGTAGACACCATAAAGCTGGGAACAGCCCTGGCTGACTGAGCATCTTTATCTGTGCCCTGTAACCAAGGACAGAGAGGTTTTGTGTAAATGAAAAAATGTTAGCCCCATGGCTAAGAAAGTGGCGAGCAGAGCCAGCACTTCCAGACAGAAGCACAAGAACAGTTGACACCGGGTGGTGATAGAGAGGGATGCTGTGGTGAAAAGCAGAGGGCTGGTTCAAGGGTAGCTCTGCTCCTGGCTCTCACACTAACCTGCTCTGTGACACTGCCCAAGTCCCCTTTCCTTCCTGGGCTCTGGTTACCGTCTATACCAAATAAGAGAGTGGGTTCAGTCATCCCTATGGTTAGGATTAGGATTATTGGGCTCAAAACATGGCTCATCCCAAAAAGCTATGCAGAGGGAAAATAATGTTTTTAGACCATTTTAATCCTGGGCTCTGGCTGAGTTTTCCTGGCCATGAGCCTCAGTGCCAAACCTAATTTTACAACCTTTCTTTAAGATACAGTGAGTAGTTACACAATTAAGAATCGGAAGGGATTCTACAAAGATAGAGAAGTCTTTTTATTTCACTGGGTTTCCCAGTGGCATTTTAAGATATGTAGGGCTCCCTGTTGGAGTACAAAGATTCAGTACACAATCCTTATGTTCTCCCCACCCCCACAGCAATCCACATATGTTAACGCAGTCTTATTGTTGCTTACATCCTTGCATAAACTCATCATATCTGATATGCTTAAGAAACATGCTTTTACTTGGCATTTTAGTTCACTGATAAATTGGTCACCAAGAAGGCTCTCTTATACCTGCCACCAGTTAGCCAACATACCTTTGTTCCACTCTTATGCGTTTCCACCATAATTTCATTTCTTTTTCCCTACTGTTTGGAAAGTTAAGATTGTATTTACTGTCTCCATCTCCATTCAGCCTTCTAATAAAAGGTGGAGTTCATTGCAGCATCATTTGTAATTTTGAAAAGTAGGACATCCTAAGTGCCCACAGAGGGAGGAATCGTTTAATAAATAGGGCAGCTGTACAAGGGAACACAACCCAGTAGTTAGAAGAGATAAGGTTCCTTGGTATTGACATGGAACATTGTCCAAAAGATATGGATAAATTTAAAAACCTGAAGAACGTTATAATATTATTTTTGGAAAAATTAACCTAAACTATGTATTTCAGGGTTGGTGCAGATATGTGTAAATGAGGCAACATCTCTCAGAAAGGACACATAAGTAGATTACCAGTTTTCTCAGGGCAGCAGAGTAGATGGGGATAGGGAGAATAACAAGAATATTTGTTTTATCTATGTTACTTAGATTTTTAACAGTAAGAATATAATCAGGGGTGCCTGGGTGGCTCAGTTGGTTAAGCAGCAAACTCTTGATTTAGACTCAGGTCATGAGCTCACATTTAATGGGATGGAGCCCCATATAGAGCTCTGTGCTGACAACGTCTTGGTATTCTCTCTCCCTCCCTGTCTGTCCCTCCCCTGCTTAGATGTGTGTTCGCTCGCTATCTCCCCCTTTCTCTCTCTCTCAAACTTTTTAACAAAAGAATATAATCATATTACAAGTACAGTCTAACAGCAAATGAACAAAAAGCAGAATCAGACCTATAAATAAGAACAAACTGATGGTTACCAGAAGGGAAAGGGTTGGGAGGTTGGGCAAAATGGGTGAAGGGGTGGGGGAGGTATAGGCTTCCAGTTATGGAATAAATAAATCACAGGAATAAAAGGCACAGCATATGAAATATAGTCCATGATATTGTAATAGCGATGTAACAGGACAAACGGTAGCTACCCTTGTAGTGAACATAGCATAACATCTAAACTTGCCAGATTACTAAATTGTACACCTGAAACTAATGTCACATTATATGTCAACTGTACTCAAAAAATAATAGGAATATAATACTTTGTGCAATTAAAAATGTTTTAAAAAGATTTCTATAAAGCAGTAGGTGATGGTTTATGTCCACCTCTAGATGTAAGCAAATTTTAAAAAGTGGGGGGAAAATTGCTTGCTCTTTCTCAGAGTAATAACCCAGGACCCTGTGAGTTGGGGTATTAAAATATTTCTGACTCACCTGTGTGAAAGAAAATAACAGTTTTGGAAAATAAAAAGTCATTATATTCCAACCTGGACAAGAATCATCTGAAAATATCTGCATTTCAGGTTTTAATTACTCTGTCATTTCAGTTTCGTTCTCAGAGTGAATTCTGGAGGTGACAGATTTTTCTCAAATACTGTGTAATTTAAATACAATTAACTCCTTACAATTTAATTACAGGAGAGTACTATTTCTTCAGAATCTGGGCGATCAGAAAGCTCATGTAATCAGCTCTTCTCTCTCTTGTGCTTTTTGAAAATGAGACAATTAAGAGGCTGAGATCAGGGAACTCTTCCAAAAACACCTTTCGGCGTCTGTCATAGGGTCAATGCACATGACACTTAATTTCTTACCCCTTTAGCAACTGTAGTATCATAGGCTGATAACCGATGTTTGTAATAAAGGCAGATACTGCAAGTTCCTAATGTGTCTTTGGAAATTTCAAAGAAAGGCACTATTGTAGGTGGTATATGGTGTTGCTTACTGTGTTTTTGAAAATTATAATCCATATGCCATATAATTGGTGCCTCTCAGGTACCCAGGAAAATCAGCAATAATACCTCCAAATCAAGAGATATGGGAGGAAAGACCTGTGCAGAATGTTTCCAGATATCAAATGTGGACATGGATTCCATCCTGGACAGCATGATTCTAGAGCATTCTGATAAGTTCTTGGCCAGAGGCCTGGGAGGGATTGCATGGTATTCAAGGGAGAGGGGAGGGCCCACTTGCCTCCATCCGCCCTGTCTTTCTCATCCTCCCATTTGGTGTCCTCATCCCCCAGACAGCCAGAGAGGCAGCATCTAGTCCCTGCAGCACACACCACATGCCGCCCAACTCTCCTGCACCCTGTGCTGCAGCACCTTCCAGCAGCTCCCTCAGTCCCTATCAGCAGATTAGAAGCATGCTCAACTCTGCAGAGTAAACTTTCTTTCCACCCTCCTACCCTCTGTGGCTCTCCTGTTCCCCATTTCCTCCCAGAGTCCTCCAGATGTATGTACAGAACAGGCTGTTCAAGGAGCTGACCTGGCTTAGGCCTTCTGCATTGACATCATCTTCCTGCCTCTCTCAGGCAAACTGCTCTCTGAGTGCTAGTAGTACATTCTCCTTTTCCCTCAGTCTACCCTCAAATGGCTGCCTTTCCCAGGTGATAGCTGACATTCCCACTTCACCTTCTTTTCATGGGGCAGGTGTTGCTGACTTCAGTTCAGCTCCAGCAGCCTGGAAGGTCACCACCCACATAGTCCTGGAAATGCTGAGTTCAGCTCCAGTGGCTACTGACAACAGTGTCTACCTAGTGACTGGCTACATGTTTTCAGTTTATCTCTTCAGAAAATGGCTTTTGACTTTTCTTCACATGTTATTTTTCTGCATTACTGCGTTTGGCTGTTCAGACTATCTCAGATTAATGCCAGAACCCTGGCTTATTCAAGCCAAAAATGATCTACAACCCTCCTTTTTTACTAGTTTTTCCAAGGACATTTCACTTTGTCTTTTGAGATCTACCTGGATCAATTCTGGTTTTGTGTTCTAATTTGCTAATTACTGAATCACAGTTTAAGGTTTATTCAGTGTGTTAAGTTTTGTTTTTTTCATTTCAATGAATGAATTTATTTCAATGAATGAATTTACCAATATTTTAATTGGTAAATTTTCTTATTCTTGTCTCATTTTTGCATTCTTTGTATTATAAATTCTGTTCTTCAAGTGAAAGATACAGTTTGTTTATCTTTGAGCATCATAAACATATTTAAAATCTTTTTGACGGTTCCCTAAAATATATATCATCTAAAACAGCACTATCTAATAGAACTTTCTATAGTGAAGAAAATTACGTGTATCTCAGCTGTCCCATATGGTAAGCCATTAGTCACAGGAGGCAGTTGAGCACTTGGATTTCATTTGATTTTAGTTACTTTTCATTGAAATTTAAATAACCCATGTGGCTAGTGGCTGCCATAATAGATAACACAGATCTAGAATAAATTTAAAATCAAAATGCTGCTTTTGGTATTGGGTTTCCTCATATATTTTGGAATTTTGATTTGTAGGTTCATTCTAAGTGGGAGATAGTTCTCTTTGCGTGGTTTCCTCCTTGTCTCTTTAGTGGTTTTCAGTACTCTCCACCAGGAGGCTAGTCTAGAACTGTATCTTAAAAGTGGTACATTGAAGCTTTTGCTACAGAGTGAGATTGTGAATGTTGAAAGATACGTGGGTGGCACGGTCAGTTACTGATCAGACCATGGCTTTGTTCTTCTTCCTTGGACTTCCCACCTGCTAACAGCTGTAGCCCCAAGCAGCTGCTAGCATGCACACCCTTTTCTATTCTACTTTCACAAGCAGAAGAGGCTCCCTCCTCCATCCCCTGAGCCCCTGACCTCAAGTTGTGAGCTTGATTCCCGTCCCTAGCTCCTGTGAGTACCACTAGACCCCGTGTCCTGCCAGAGCTGGGCTACCATTCCTGCTTGCAGACTGGATGCCCTGCTGGTCTGTGGCCTCAGCCCTCCTCACTGCTTTACCTTTCTGTTCCAGTTCTGGCCCATGAATATGTGTTTCTTGTTTTGGGGTCTAGCTATATCTTTTTAGTTTTCTATTTTTATATTATAACTGGCAATGCTCTTTGAGCCAAGGGACAAAAAGGGGATACATCGAAACCTAAAGCTGTCTTAGCCACTGGGGATCCCCTCTGATAATTTTTCTAATCCTAAAAGACTTTCATTCCTACCTTCCCTAAGTATTTAGTCACACATATGAAAGAACACAGGCTCTCATAAATTTTTTTGAGAGAAAGAAAGAGGGAGAGAGAGAAACAAGCTCCACACTCTGTGCAGAGCCCAAGGCGGGGGCTCCATCTCACAACGGTGAGATCATGACGTGAGCTGAAATCAAGAGTCAGATGTCTAACCGACTGAGCCACTCACGCTCCCCTCATTAAATATTTCTTGAGTGAATATATGAAATATCAAATCTAAAGACAAGTGTTACTTAGTAAAATCCCACAGCTTTCAATAAACCCCTTCTATGTTATCTTAATGAAATGATACAGTGTGTTCAAACTCTCTTCCACTGAACCACACAGGCCCCCAGAACTAAGGCAAGCACATTATTTATTATCCAAAACCAGACACTTTTGAGAATGAAAGAGAATGTTCTCAATAATTACCCCCAGCATAGCAAGCTTAATTACAGCTATGCCAAGGAAAGGAATAAGTGGTTACTTTATCCCCTGGCCAACTTGCTGGTGTTGAGTTTCATGACACCCCCCACATACAACCCAGTGCCATCTTCCTTTTGGTCACTTCTCTTGATAGTCCACGTGAGGAACCACAGCATCCTCTTTTTAATACCCTCTTTCTGTGGCCCCATTCTTCCCTTCTTCTCTGAAAAGAGCCAATCTTTTTTTAAAAACTTCAGTATTCATACTGGGAAACTAAAATCGTTTTTCTGGATCTCTTCCTCTCCTAGTACCTCCCCAAAATCACTCAAGTAATCCATCCTAAACAGCACTCAGACAAAACCTCACATGCTCAGATTCCTCCTGAACACCCCTCATGGGTCTTGGTTTCCCTTCAGCAAAGCTGTCATCACTCTCATTGGTCTCCTCCAGACTGGCTGTGACCTTGACCAGCCCTTGGCTGACCCAGTTCACTTATACATTTAACAACATGCCAGCCTTCTTCAAGACCACTTGGCTCTAATTCTAGGAGGATCAGTTACCTGTGGTGCTGCAAAGCAATATACCTGGTGTTGAGGTTATCTGCTACTGTGTCACAAACCAGCCTAAAACTTGGTACCTTGAAACAATAACCATTTGGAAGTGGAAGGAAAGAATCATCTGGGTGATCTACTACATGTGGCACACTGACCAAGAACTGGCAGGTGGATTGGTATGGAGGATGTAAGACAACTTTACTCACATATCTAAGCAGCAGCAGCTGAAAAGCTGAGCTTAGCTGACACTGTCAACTGAAGTACCCACATCTGGCCTCTCCTGCACAACAGCCTCATGGCAGTGGGATTTCTTAGATACAAGCTCAAGCGTCCCAATGAGACTGTCCCAAGATAAGACAAATGCTACAGAGCCTCAGATGACCTAGCCTTGGAAGTCTCAGGAATCACTTAAATTGCATTCTGTTTGTTAAGCAAGTCACTCAGACAGACTCAGATTTAAGAGGGAAGGAAATTGGACACCCCTCTCATGGGGAGGAATAGCAGAAAATTTGTGGTCCTCTTGAATTTACCACATTTGGCTTTTTAATGATCCTAAAAGGGACTCCCAGATGTGATCCATATTTTCTTGCCTGTAATAGTCTAGGAAAACAAGAGGACAGCTGCACAAGGAACAAAGCAGTGGTGAAACCTCTGACCTTGGCCACTAAAGAGTCTTGAACATACCTCTATACGCAGTAACACACTGGTATACCTGTATGTGCAGTGAACACACAGGTAGGTCACTAGATCCCCACTGCCTTAGTAACCAAAAAAGTTTCTCTTCTCAGGAAAGCAGGAAACAGACCAGATACGAGAAGGATTGCGTTTTATTCATGCAGTCTCTTACCTGCTTCTCTGACCACGTGTTTTTCTTAGATTTTCATCTAATTAATACCCACATTTGAGTATTCTCTATTTTTCAGTCCTACCATTGAATCCTGTGCTCTTCTTTCTTTAAAAGTAGACAGGAAGGCTGGACAAGTAAGAGACTCAGATCCCACAACAGTCCTGTTTCACTGGCACTGGAACTGAGTTAGTGGGAAGGTTCTTGGCATTTTTAATAATTCACCTGCTGCAGACAGTTTTATGTAGTGAGGTTCAGGAGATAATGAGCAGATCACTGATAAAGGATATGGATTAAAATTACCCCCAAACCTTATTTATAAGGTCTTTTTAGAAGTTGATCAAGGCTGAGTATATTTATGAGTCAGTGATTCCATTAACCCCATAAAAACTGTTAGAACACCATAGGGTATTAAGTATATAATACAATATGTCAAATGTATTTACTCCCTGAACAAGCCACTGACAAATGTGATTTTACTGACTGCTCACCCTCCTGAGTAACATGGAAGTTAATAGAGTTACGTCTAGCCATTTCACTCTGTGGGCCAAGTTATTTTTATTTGCTCCTTTTTTTTTTTTAACTTATTTTGAGAGAAAGAGAACAAGAGCAGGGGAGAGGCAGAGACAGAAGGGGGGGAGGGAGAGAGAGAGAGAAAGAGAGAGAGAGAGAGAGAGAGAAACCAGCAGGCTCCATGCTGTCAGCACAGAGCTCGACGTGGGGCTCAAACCCACAAACCATGAGATAATGACCTGACCTAAAATCAAGAGTCAGACGCCTAGGTGCCCCTTTATTTGTTCCTTTTATAGAATGGCTAGCTAAGTTGAAATTTTGATGTAATGTTGATACCAGATTATAATAAAGTAAATGCTGTGACAGAAGATATGCTAATAAAATTTCATAACAACCTCCCAGTCTAAGATACACTCATTGCCTAAAAGAAACAGATGCTGCCTATAGATGATTGTAAATTTTTCCCTTGGGCTAAATAAAACCCAAAGAATTTTAGTTAGGGCTTCTCTCAGATAAGTAAACCAAACAGACTGTAAATCAAAAAGTACAAATCAATAATCTGTTCAACTTTGTTGAACTCAGATAACCACTTAGGTTCCACAGAAAGCAAATTCAAGAGAGCTAAGTGAAGAATTTTGCTCCTATGGCATGGAAGTCAGAGAAGTGCTTAATGTTCTAGGCATCAGCCTTCACTCACAGGGGAGCCTTAGGCTACGTTCAGGATGATGGACCTAGAGGCCCTGAAATGGGAGCAATTTCAGTTACATTTTAATCAGGCCCCAGGAGAGAAAGGAGAATTATGTGAAGTAGAAGATAGCAGTTGTTTCTTGCCCTTATAGTCTTTTGTATACCTCATACCTGAACAGCTGGATAAATTAGCAGTTGTGCCCCGCACAATCAAATGTGTGCGCACGGCAGTTCGTGAAGGTGTGACCTGTCTCCCTTAACTGACTTTTCCTAGTTCTTCCAAAACTGCTGTAATAGATTAGCAGCCTTCTGACACACTTAATTTAGCAAAACCCTGCTGCATATGAAGCACCAGGAGTTAAGAAAAAAGTTAAACTTCTCCCCTATCCAGAGAATATTTCTACCCAGAACCAAGAAATCAGACTCTACTTGATGTGGCTTAGTTACTTATAAAAAGCATCTGATGCCATTCAAAGGCCATGTGTTCTCCAAAGTTGAGTTCTTTATGGAAAGAGTGTTTGATAAAATCTACTGGTTCTAAGTGCATTTGCAGCAGCCCTATTCCCTGAGGTCATGGATATGCCTTTATATGGGGGAAAATCACATGAAGCACACCAGACTCTGCTTGTATGATGACACATCCCTGAAGAAGAGGTCCTGAGTGCTTCACATAGAGTAGAGCTACCAGTGCTGAGGTGACAGTACTAATACCTAACGCTTCAGGATGCGCAGCACTCTGCTAAATACTTGACACATATTAACTCATTTAATTTCCACAAAAATAAAACAAATAGTTCCTGAAACATTTACAGACAGAATCTAAGATTTACATCCTAATTATAGGGAACAGGGTATTACAGGGTATGGCTGGAACAGGGTTGGCCATAACTGAATGATTCTTGGGGCTTGGTGACGGGTTACAGGGTTCATGGCCTTATTCTATGTATTTTTATGTAGGCTTAAAATTTCACCATAATAAAAAGCAAAACAAAAACTGGAAAGTAGATACCATTATTTTCTCCTCCTCATGGAGTTGGGGGGGGGCGGGGGGCAACCTTGCACAAGTTCACACAGCTCCAAAAGCTATGCATCTGGCTGCTCTACCCACGGTTCTGAAATTGCGCCAGAACTCCTCAGGACGCAGCAGTGAACTAGCTGGGGTACTGCAGGATATTTTAAATTGTGGATGGAAGCACAGCAGTACTCCACATCTGGCAGATGCATCTGAACTGGTAGCTCAAATTGTTTCTACATTAGGATGCATTGCATTCCTATGATGATACCTTTGTGAAGCTGGGTTTTTGTGTTTTTTTTTAACCACTTGTGGTAAAAAGCAAGTTCCATGTCAAAAATCAACATGGAACAAGGGCTGAGGGTGCTGGTATGCGCTCTGATTCTGAGGTTTGAAAAGCTGCACAGGACCAGCAATGCACACACCCCATTGGTAAATAATCTGGCACTAAAGAATAAAATTAAAATCTTTTTCTTTCCATAGATGTATATTTCATTTCATAGGGCTACTGAGTTGTTAGGACAGAAATACTTAAGCATTTTGGGCCTAACTAAATGCCCTTTGAACCAAAGTTTGAGGAAATCCCTACACTACACTATCAAAGATGTAGAAGCTGAAACATGGAGCATACAAATGTGTGTCCCCTATGCTAGCTCAGACTCCTCGTTAAAAGCAGGACCGCTTCAGGGCGCCTGGCTGGCTCAGCTGGAAGAACATACAACTCTTGATCTTGAGGATGTGAGTTTGAGCCCAGCTCTGGGTGTAGGTGTAGTGATTACTTAAATAAATAGAACTTACAAAAACAAAAGTACTGTTCATTCACTTACCCATTCAACCTGTGTCTACATTTTACCAAGTGCTGTGCTAGACATGGGGATTACATCAGTGAATAAGAGACAAAAATTCCTGCCCTGGGGCTTATCTGCTGATGGGGAAAACAGATGATAATCAGAATAAACAAACGATAAACACGCATTATATTAGATTGTCGTAAGTGCTAAGAAGGGGACAGAACCAAGGGGATAAGATATGTGGTCGGGCAGGGAGAAGGTAAAATTTTAGACAAGGTGGCCAGGGAAGGCCTCACTAAGGTAACAGTTTAGTGAAGACCTGAAAGAGTTCAGAAAGCTTTCAGCCACTTACCTACCTCTTACCAAAAAATAAATAAATAAACTGAATCAGAAACAGAGCCCTGACATTGTACAACAAATAGAAAATTAATGAGAACTGGCCTACATCAGATAGTGTAATTAATGGAAAAGCAAAGGAAAATGATGTATAACTTTTCTTCTCTGTGGATTGCCTCACTTCACTGGATCCCAAACTTAAATAAGGGAACAAAGGTTAATAACCATACCAGCTCAGTACTGTACCTCAGTTAACAATGAGAAATGAAGAAGGACCTAGAGATTTTATGCAAATAAGAAGTGATGAATCACAGGTATCTACTCCTAACAGCCAAGACTACACTGTACGTTAGCTAACCTAACAAAAAAAAAATTTTTTTTAAGTGACTTATTTAAGCCAACAAACTGTTAAGAAAAAAAAGCTATACTGTTATGATTTGAGATGCTAAATGACACTAGCTAAATTGTTTAGATGTTTTAAATGGTATCTACACTATACTAACACAGCTGCTCGTATAACAATATTTTGCTTTTGTATGGAGATGTTTTACAGAGATGATAGTGGAGGGCCATAAATGAATTTTTTATATTACTGATTCATGAGAAACATACAGAAGTCAATATTGAAAATGTTAATAGCAATTAGAATCATCAGTCAAAACAAGCAGTGAGTTGTTTTCCTTCTTGGCACCCTTTAAAAATCTTGGAAATGGAAGAAAAAAAGTTCAGTTATTACCACTAAATTTTTTTATGGGACAGCTGCAACTTTCATGGACTGTGGAATTTCCCTGAGCCTTGCCCAAGAGAAAATTGCAGATTTGTCCATTATAAGCCCCCTGGATGTCCTGTGTCGCTGAGCTTATTGTCTCACTTCTGTGTCTTTAATGAAGCCATCAAACTCACAGGGTAGGCTTCCTGAAGGGATCTGGTGCCATTCCAGCTTCTTTGCTTTCCATCTTGGCCTTTATCAGCTCCAGATTCTTGGCAAGGTAGATACTCAGATTATCTCTCTACCATCTTCTTCTTTTCCCCCAATATGGAGTTAATCCCACTATAAATCATCTCTCGTTAAAACCATTTTGCAAAGCAGTATCTGCAGTGCCTACCAACCCTGACCGTACATCTGAATCCTCCCAGGAGCTCAAAAACAACATAAAATCTGGATTTCATACATTTGGGGTGAAACCCGAATTTGTATGTTTAACAAGTGCATCAGATGAATCTGTTAAAAAAACACTTCATGGGGATCTTAAAGGGTGAGTAGAAGTTTACCATTGACAAAGGGAAGAAGAGAATTATTTTTAGTACGAACAAGGGAGTGGGGGAAGGGAGTGGAGTTCAAGGAAGTGCACATTTTCAAACTGTGCTCTAAAAAAAGTGCTCAAATGGAGAGGAAGCTGCTTTTACAAATATTAGGGTTCTAATAAGATTTCTTATAATAAGAGTTTTGCTGCTAAGCTCCCTTCCAGTTCTACTGCTTCAACGTTACCAGGTGGTAGGTTCCTTCCCTAGTCCTCATTAGGCCCCTTGGCGTTTTGGACTGGTCTCAGGCTTTCCTTTGATCCTGCCATAGCTACCTTTTATTTGTTCCTTGTTTGGGCACTGATTGTTCTTCATACGAGAGACAACAGAGCTGGAACTTGGAACTCAGCTACTTATAAAATACATCAGGCAGGAGGAACGCACCTCAAAGTGCTCTACGGTTGGCAATAACTTAGTGTGGCTTTTAGTCTGCCCATTATGGGAACCCTGAAGATAGTTTCATTATCAAGTTTTTCTCAGGCACCAAGGCCCTCCTTGCTTTGCTCAGACAGATGCCCTAGCCACAGTTCTCCTAATGTAGAATTACGAATTTATTATCAAATTTATCAAATAGCTTTGTAAGGATCTCTGGACTTGAGATAGGTGACACTTGGCTTCCAGTTGTAGTTTATATGTCACTTGTTTAACCTCCACCAAATAACCTAGCCAAATGAGATCTTCTCTATATCTCAGTTTCCTTTTCTATAAAACTGGAATTCTAGTCAGCTTTACTTTGTGCAGCCAGGAATAACAGATGAGATCTTATGTGAATGGAGCTTTGAGAAAAGGGATACAAATGTGGTACTATTTCTTAAGAACAGTAGGGAATAGAACCTTGCATAATTCAACCTCTAAAGATAAGTTGCTTTTTCTGAGACACTAAGAAAAATCAATTTGCCAGTAGGCATCTTTCAGAAATGTTAACTCTCTTGGATAATGTTTACATCTAGACCATCTGCCATTTACCTAAGGATCTGGCCCCCAGCTTACTTGAACACTGACTCCACAGATGGAGCCAGTCATGCCTTCTTTTAGATTCCTATTGAAATTAGTACTTCTCTCCATGAAAGCATTTATCACACTCCTCAAGAGCAGAACCTTCTTCGTATCTGTCCCCAACCCTAACACAGGGCCTGGCCTGGCACATAGTAAACCCTTAACAAATTCTGGCTATTAAATGAATGAGTTTGGACACTGTCCAGCATTGGATTAGATGCACTTCAGGCCAAAGATTAGCACAATACACATTCCTGAAATGGGATGGATTTTAAAGATTCATCTTGCCAACTTCCTGTCCAGGAAGCTGGCCAGAGCCAACTTTCAAGCACCTAATAAATTAGGACTCCTTATTTTTAGTTCCTTCTTGAGAAGGAAGTTGAGTGGTTTCACTGGCTAACTCATCAAGCATGAGCATCCTTTGTGCAGCTGAAGTTCATTTCCTCTTCCTCCACTTAAAAAAAAATGGGAGTAGAATACGCCCACATCTTGTATATAGGAGGGGTTTGTTTTTTGGTTTTTTTTTTTTTACATAATTGAAGACTCCTCTTCTATCATAGAGTCTGATCTAGGTTAGGTTGGAAGCAGGGGCCATCATCTCAATTAGAGTACAACGAAGAACTAAGAAATTGTCAATTTCAATTTTAGAATTCTAACAGCAGCTGGTAACATGGAAATCAGCCTCAGTGCACTGAAGGGAGATGCTGCAGATTGGAACACTGCCATCCTTTTGGCAAAATAGATCAGACTAGTATGCAGAAGATCTTGGATTTCTTATGTCTGAATATTACTGTTCTACTCTCTGAAGTGTTTAGTCCTCTGTGCCTTATTTGATGTGACTAAATGAATTTAATTTACTAGAAGTGCTCTTTTGGATAATGAGTATTTGTATTTCTCCTCTTTATAAAAATACAGGGCATCTTTAGGCAGAAGGAAAGTAATAGTATTAAACATACGGAAGAAAGTTTTACTGTCCAGTAAAAAAATCTGCCAATCCTAGAGCTATCTTGAGTTGAAAGCAACATGGCTCTAAAATTCTTTTAATTTCTCAGAAGAATGTGGTAATAAAAAAGCAAAACCACCGTTTTTGTGTTAATTGTACTTTTTTAAAAATCCAGTTTAGAGTTGAGAAACTAAAAGAAACTATAAAACCACAAAAACACACACTGTTATGTCACAGAGCCATCACTACATGATGACTCATCTCAGGATATTTTCTCTACTTCCTTCAAATATGATTATATCTGGACAATTGAATTTAAATACTGATATAGGGATTATTTCTGGAGATGAGACATTTGCCCCCTGTGATAATTCTCTTATCTGCAGAGGGGTTGAATCTATTTAATTCTCATGTAGCAATATTGAGGTGTATTTTATTGGTTTGCTTGATTTTTTAAACTTCTATCACTATTGATAGAAACTAATTAAAATTAGGAGCACATCAGCTTTTATTAAATGGCTGCCACAAAGATGGCAAAGCTCAGGAAACGATAGGCCAGCCTGTTCCCTTTAACAATGTTGCCAGATTTATAATCAGGATAATTTCAGATTTATGAGATTCTAAGCATCCATATGTCCTTACTATTTCCTGAGGAAATCTTTTTAAAGAAATGAATGTATGTGCCATTTCTGTCTAATGAGAGCAGAACCACCAACAGAATAGTGTAGACTCCTTGACTAAAATCAAAGTTCACCAGCATTAGCAGTATGATTCTGGGCAAAAGCATTTGGGGTTTATCTATCAAGTTGATTAAAGGCTGTGTTTTCAGCTACTCCCTATTATATACTTTTTTTTTTCAAAAATTTTTAATGTTTTATTTATTTCTGAGAGAGAGAGAGAGAGAGACAGCGTGAGCAGGGGAGGGTCAGAGAGAGAGGGAGACACAGAATCTGAAACAGGCTCCAGGCTCTGAGCTAGCTGTCAGCACAGAGACCAATGCGGGGCTTGAACCCACGAACCGTGAGATCATGACCTGAGCCGAAGTCAGATGCTTAACCGACTGAGCCACCCAGGCGCCCCCCCATTATATACTTTTATAACAAATTATGGGGAAATGATGAATTTAAATAAAACTTGGGATGCTAAGTTCACAAATTAGCCTATAGATCATAAATACTTTTCTCACTTTTGTTTCATAAAACAAGTTTAGAGATTGGTGTAAATTATCCAAAATTTTTGTTGTAAAAACTAAACAGTTTGCCCCATACCCTGAGAATCCTGGCATTTGGGATCTGGAAGCAGCCTTTGAGAGCAGCTCCTCTAGAGGGGAGGAATGAAGAAGTGGTCCCTAAGAGCTCTGGTTCCATACCTGCTTTCCGTTGGGTAGCCTTGTGATCTTGGGCCCATTAGGTAATGGCTTGGCCCACAGTTTCCATATTTGTAATGGAGTTGGTGATAATACATACCTGCCTGGAAAGTTGTAAGCATGAAATGAAATGTCTTTAAAGCATTATAAGAACTATAAACCCCAGTGTCAGGGTTAGTCATTATTATTACTGTTACCTAGAAAAACTTCCCCCTCACTTTGCCCGTGAAGAGCACAAGTATGGAGGTGACTTGCCCAGGCGCTTTTTACCTGTCCCCAGAGGACACTGAAAGAACCAGGAAGGAGGTAGTATGTTCAATGCTAGGGCCATCACTGGCTGCTGGACAACTTGATTACACTGTTTTGCCTCATCCCCTACAGAGGGATAAATAACTAAAGGCTAGAAGGGATGCTATTGGATTCGTACACCTGCAGTACAGCTGGGCCCACTAAAGAAGAGAAAACCACATGATGTGGGGTGTACACTGCACCAAGGCCCCTGGATAAAAACATAACCAACAAAGGGTAATGGGGCTGTCTATAGGGGCACAACCTCTCTTACTACAGAGTGTTCTAAGATTGAGAAGAGCTCTTGTCCAGGCTACCTCCAGACTTCTCCCTTGTCTCATTTTTGTGCCTGTTGCGCCTAGCATTCCTAATGTCCACGTGTGTATTTACTCTTAACACTCTGGTTCTGACATTAACAAAAGTCCCTTTTTTTCTTGGTTTTCTCTTAGTCATGTTTAAGTTTTCAAAAGAATTTTACTGGGGCGCCTGGGTGGCTTAGTCGGTTAAGCGTCCGGCTTTTGCTTAGGTCATGATCTCGCGGTTCGTGGGTTCGGGCCCCGCGTCGGGCTCTGTGCTGACTGCCAGCTCAGAGCCTGGAGCCTGTTTCAGTCTGTGACTCCCTCTCTCTCTGACCCTCCCCTGCTCACGCTGTCTCTCTCTCTCTCTCTCCTAGAAATAAATAAAAATATTTTAAAAAAAAAAGAATTTTACTCAATATGAAAGGCAGGCAAAAAAAATCATAAAGCCATCAAAACAGTGAAGTCAGGATTTAAATCTCAGAGTATCTGCCCTCAAAGCCCTTGATTTTTTGAGTTCATTAAATATAAGAACCATCACATTGCTAAAACAGAAATTACGCACACAGGAGGCAAGGTGCTTAGAATTCTCAAGGGGATTTACACACAAAGTGCATGAAAAATCTGATGCACAAAGAAGTTACGTTTCTGCCTGTGTTTCCAGAACTCAAAATAGCAAGTAGACAGGCTAACCAAGAAGTATCATGTAACTATTAAACTGTCAATACCAATTTGCTAGACTACAAAAATAATAATAAAAAGTAATAATCAAACATTTTTCATTGAGTGTTTCATATTCACTTTGTCCAGATCTCTGTCTCACTTCTTGTGTGGAGATGGACAGGTTGAAGGAGTCACCTGCCTGAGCCAAGGCCATTGATGTGGCAAGGGCCAGTGGAGGAGGACAGGGAGTTGCTTGGGGCCATTGCTGGACAGTGGGGCTGAGGTCCAGCATAGAAAGGTCACAAACGTGGGGAGAGTATCAGGAAAACTTCCAGAAACAAAGATGGACTGAAAGTGTGTCTGATTCAAAGGCATAGAATCTACGCAAACCGCTGTCTCATTAGGTGGGAAGAAAAACAGAGGATACAAACCAGTGAGAATGATGGACCCCTGTTATTGTCTGCTCTCCTCAATTTCTTAGGGGTTAGAGGGAAGCCTAGCCCTCAGATACTGGATCAAGACATAGAACAAGGCCGGTCTGAGCTGAAACTCTCAGATCCTCTCGGTCTCTTAAAAGGGATCAGAACGATATCAGGCAAGCAGTAGCTTTTTCTTAAATGCATGCAGACACACTAATAATGCTCATTAGGCATATAGCTCTTTTGAATTTAATTTAAAGTGTTTCATTTGTGTCCCTGTGTAGTTGCCAGGACAGATGTGTGCATGGCTCCGGCATACTTCTCTCTGCATGAGACAGATGTCAGGATATTGAGCCATGCTGGAAAAATGCCAGTATGTTTATTAGGGACAATACATTGTCAGCCTCCCTTCCCCCAACTGGAATTTTCATTTTTGTAGTTAAAATGCCAGTCCCAGCTCAGAAAAAGAAGGAATTTGAAAGAGATAGAAGACAGAAGCAGGGTGAAGGTGGAGAAAAAAATAGAAAATGACCAAGAAGTAGAAGAAAGGGAAAGCTTTGGGTCAGTCATTTACTATAACTAAACTAGTCTAGATGATTTATGATTCCACACTGACTGGGATTCACCCTGGTTTCAGAAAGAGATTAAAAATGAAGAATCCTGGGGGCGCTTTGGTGGCTTAGTCAGTTATGCCTCCAACTGTTTATTTCAGCTTAGGTCATGATCTCATGGTCGATATGACATCAAGCTCCATGTTGGGCTCTGCGCTGGCAATGCAAAGCCTGCTTGAGATTCTCTCTACCTCTCCCCCTTTCATACTTCTCTCTCTCTCTCTCTCTCTCAAAATACTTTTAAAAAAAAAATGAAGAATCCTGGCCCCAACCCCAGAGCTGCTACTTCTTAAGGCCCAGAGACCTATATATTTGTAAACACCCCAGCAATATTGTAGGCCATGGACCAGCCCTGACAGCCACTGGCTAAGGCGACCTCTAAGGTTTCTTTCTAGCCTTGAGAATCTTTGCTTATGAGAAGGGAGGTGGAAAAAAGAGCTGGGATGAACATGTAAGGCATGACTGTTATATTCATGTTGCTTTATCCTGGGGAAGCTGCCCTCCTGATAAAGGCTGATAAGATATCAAGATCACAAGAGGCAAGAGAGGGATGTTTGATGTGAGTGTTGGTATCTTTTCTGTTGTCAGAGTTATTTCACCAACTGTGGCACATCTCTCACTAATGAAAATGTTTTATCTCCACCTTGTAAGTCTCAAATGTTTTGACCTCTTTGATGCCTTTATCCATCTAACCTGCAAAGATGCTCTAAGCTCCCCTCCTTCCCCCGGACCATCCCACTAGTGAATCAGAGGTAGAAAGGAAGTTCCAGCCCCCTGGCATTAGTCCCTCATCTCTGTGCCTGGCTACCAAAACCTCTTTCCCATTTTATCTTCCTCTTTCAGGATATTCTTATGAGTAGGTTTCTATTAATTCCAGGTACAGCAGACAACTCTCCCATCTCTGCTACAAGAATCAGGTAATTCATTCCAACCAGAGGTCCAAGAAGGATGTCCCCCTCTATCCATCCCATCACTCCTTACTAAACCTTGCCAAGACTTCCTAAACCTTACAAAAGCTATACAAAGTGTCTAGAAAACAGAGGATCTCCCCAATCACAACACAACTGTTTCCATTTTATATAGTTTCTTGGTGAATTTCCATATTCATATTTTACATAGAGCAATTACAATTTTCATGGGACCTTTTCTATTATAACCATTTTCCTCATTGCTGTAGTCTTGATAATGATCTTTGAAAAAGCTGCAGAATTCTCCATCTAGAAAAGGTACAACTTCATCAAATACTTACGTCATGCTTCCCATGTACCAGGTACATAAATATTATGACAAATATTAACTCATCCTCATAATATTGATAAATATAAACTCCTTTCACACTTCTAACCACTCTATTATTCTCATGTTGCAAATGAGGAAATTGAGGCTCAGAGAGGTTAAATAACCTGCCCACTCACTCATACAATGAGTAGTAGAGATAAGCATATGCTCATCTGTGCTTATGACCACTATGCAATTCTGACATTTTATATAACTACTTTTCTACTGTTTAACATTTAAGCTGCTTCTAGTTATTATAAATAACTGCAAATGATAATAACCCTATTGTTTATGGCTTCTTCATTCTTTTGGATTATTTAGAATAGGTTTCCAGAAGAGTATTGTACTCCGCTCCCTATTTTGAGCTAACAGAGGGCCCAGTCCTACACAAATTCCCATTGGAGTAATCTGAACTGTGGAGAGAAAGGATACTTTCTTGCAAGGCTCTTAATGCTTGATGCATGGCCAGTGTAATCTAGGAACAATAAAGGGAAACTATTAAACTTGAAGTTTAGAGAAGGTAAGGGCTTCAGATAGTAGATCATGTTCTGTAGTCTGATGTTGTTCGCACTGCCTCCTTGGGTGACCAGGTAGCTATAAAGCCACTCTCCAAACAAAAGAAACAAATTGTCTTTGTTTCAGTGAGGGAAATAACACTGGAATAACTCTTCAGCAAATGGGTTAATCAACCAGTTGGTGAGTTTAGTCTTTTTTCTTAAATATAGCTGTTTTGACATCCTATAGACAGAAGTTGATTTAAAGATCAAGCCCAGTTCTTGAGAATTTCTACATAGATGGAGATGGGGTTGGCAATCTTTCTGGAAGGGGCTGCTAAGGGGACTTGTCTTGAAGCTACCCTTGCATAGCGAGTGCAGCTGTTTCCTTCTGCAGTACATTTGTTTAGGGGATGGCTTGAAGTGGATATACTCCTGGAAATTCTGTCTCCCTCCACCCTAGACCCACCACCAGGTCAGTCAACTTCTGCTTAAGGATTATGGATAACATTAGACTAAACTCATCAGAGATCTTAGTGGATCACAGGGCATTTCTTTTCTTTTTCTCATTTATGTCTCTGGCCCACAGTTCTTCTTCGCCTAGGATGATACCATAAATAGCAAAAACTGAAAATGGTTCCCGTCTCCTGAGGCCATTGTACATCTTCAACCTGACACATACACACATACACTTTTCCCCAGGAACATCCCACTGTTAACAATCATACATCTGTTCCCTATTCTCCCCAATTACAAATATAATTATCATATCCCATTAGCACATTTTATTAATGGTCTCCTTATCACATAGAAGTGACAAATCTGAAAACCAGAAATAGAAAGGTGGAATGTCAGAATGAGAGGAAAGCAGGAATAGTTGATTTTTCACCCCAAGTTTCTAGGAAATTACAATGAGACTGTGAGCCTGAGTAAAATGTCTCAATGTCATAGTTAGAATCCATAGGCTACCTCACAGTTCCATGTCTTTCCTTCCTCCATATCTCGCTGTGTCAAGCTATTGAAAACCTCAAAAGTGTTCAAAAGATAAAGAATGTGGGAGGGGTTTTGACAGGGGGGGAGAAGGGGGAAGAGGTTGGTCCTGATGATATTTTAAGAACATAAACACCTAAGTAATAAGACCTGAAAGGAGTGACTAACGTCCAGGAGCTGTATGCCACGTGTCTGATACTGTTGCCTGGCAACCTGTAACCAGTCCTAGAGCAGCAGAATCCCAGGCAAAAAAGAAAATTGGAAATGTGTCCAGAAGAGCGAATTTACCTCTCGTTACCCCTGTTTGCTAGCCATGGATAGAATTGGATAAGGGACTCTGTTTTAAAATGTACCCAGGATTTTAATCAAATCCAGTAAGATACAGACATGGAAATGACTATTATGAGGGAAGAAGTTTATACTCGCAGATCTCTACAAATGAAGGGCACAGCATGCCACACAGGTAAGCACCAGAGTCAATCAGGATACAGAGCAAGCAGAAACATGGGTGAGAGACTTTATTGTGGCTTTCATGGGAAAGAATGGGCGAGGCAGTGTAAGCAGGATAGACAAGTTTCAGATTGGCTAGTTTAAATCATTTGAGTGGGCTCTGGGCTGTAGGGGTGGTTCCCAGTTGCTCAGTACCTGACCCTGGTGTGACTGAGGCACAGGGATAGTGTCCTGTACTGTAAGGGCCTGATAAAAGGTGAGTGGGGGTACAGATTCAGAACTGGTTGTTCTGGAAACCAAAGGCAGACTCACACCCGAGTTTACTATATCTAAGAATTAACTAATCCTAGGAGGGGCAGACTTAGCAGGGAGCTCAGATCTGCGAAGCTCCAAATGCCGCAGAATACAGAAAATAAGAAAATATAGTTAATACATATGTACAAGCAAAGGATCTGTTGTCTGTTTTGTAATGTAAGAAGTGTCTGTGTTTTAGGGGTTGGTTTTCCCAGGGCATGTAAGAAACCTTAAAGAACAACATTAGGAAGACCTCTTCTCCCTTCCTTTAATATCCAAGTACACAAAGCAAGCCTACATTCAGTTCTAATGCCAAGCAGAGTGCCTCAACAAAAGTCATTCTTTCAAGATTTGCATCTAGTACCTAAAAAGCATTGAAACATTTTATACAATAGCAGCATATAGTCCACAAGACATGGGCTTAAAAGGATAACTCCAAATAGCACAAGACTCGTATCTAGTCATTCTGATTCAGCACAGAAAAGTGGAAAATGTATTTTTTTCCCAGCTCACTTGCCAGGTTTAACCACAGTTCAGACATGAACTATGTAATTTCCTATCACTCACAGCATTGCTGAAAAGCATTATCTGGGAGTACTATATTATGCCATTGTTGATTAGTTTCATTAATGAGAATAAATATTTGTAGAGCCTTTTGTGTTTGTAAAATGGTTTACAAGTACCGCTGGCTCACTTATTAATAATTACTTAGGGGGACTCTTAATGCATATTTAGGAGATGAAAGTAATGATTGTGATGGGATTAGGGGGAAAGACAAGTAATAGCATTTAGCACAGTTATTTTCCGTTCCGTAGTGTCTGCAAGCCTGCACTGACTAACCACCGTTTTCATTGCATTTGGTTCCATAGTCCTAATATTCAAAACCCAGCATAAATACACACCAAAAAATATGGTGACACTATATTTTAAGCTTTACATTATCTACTCTTTCTCATTGCCCATTGCTGTGTTGATTTGCACACAGCATGGGCACAACTGAGGCACAACTGTGAGTGCACCTGCCCACCTACCATGGGGCAAGAGACCCCAAGAACTTCACTGCATCTCTAGGCCTCCGTGTTTTCAGCTGTAAAATGGCTGAGGAAGGGAGGTACAGTGGAAGCAAGGGATCACATCCAATGAATCCATCATCTTGCCACTTTCATTGAAACTTAAATGTGTGGTTTCAGGTGCCTCTCTGCTTATTATCTTACTAAAACTCAAACTGACACATTAGTGAGACCACATCACCGTGCATGAATGTACACACACACACTTACCAAACTTTACATATTGAGACATTTATACCCTTTTGGACTGGAAACATATTCCAAAGCCACTCATTAAAAAAAGGTAAAATTTCATGAACCTTCTGAATTTTCTAAGCTACATTTAATATTACAGTGTTTTTACTCTAATGTTCAAGTAATATTGACCCTTCAAGTCAGCATTTTTCTATGACGTTCGGGTATACCTGGAGCACCCATACGCACGTGTCATGCCTGCCCTCAAGAGTGAGAAGAGTAATATTAAGCCTCATGCTCCTCTTTGCTCCTTGGTGGTTCCTGAAATCTAGAGTGAGGTTGTAGATGGAACAGTGGACCTCATCATTCCCTGCCCTGTTTTTTAACTTACTCTTGACAAGTTCTGCTAGTAGAGACTGAAGTAGTCCAGGAAATATGATCAGAACCAGGGGCCTATTTGATAAGAAAGATACATTCTTTGGGAAATTTTTCCATCACACTCATCTTCAATTTTATAATATAACTTTAATTGTAGTAGATGTTCTTGGGGTGCCTGGGTGGCTTAGTTGATTAAGCGTCTGACTTTGGCTCAGGTCATGATCTCACGGTTCGTGGGTTCAAGCCCCGCATTGGGCTCTGTGCTGACAGCTCAGATCCTGGAGCCTGTTTCAGATTCTGTGTCTCCCTCTCTCTCTCTCACCCTCCCCTGCTCACACTGTCTCCATCTCTCTCTTAAAAATAAATAAAACATTTAAAAAATAAAAACAAGTAGATGTTCTTTAAATCCAACAGCGATGCAGGTATCTCAAGGAAAATCAACTTTATATATTTATATATTATTAGAGATGTCATTTTGAAAACACTTTTAGATACATTTTAATAGTAACCACCATTTTTAGAGGATGTATATGCTGCATATTCTGCCTGTCTTACATCAGCTTTGTCATTCAGGGTCCCTGAGCACAGATAGCACTCGGGGTTAGTGGGCATGTTTTGGACCTTTCAAAAGACATGTTTCATCATAGTGACAAAGGTCACAGACAATAAACTTTATCAAGATTTGCCAAAACAACTTTCTTTGGTGCTTTCCTAAACATTTCACTATAGGGGTCCCTGGGTGGCTCAGTCAGTTAAGCATCTGACTTCAGCTCAGATCATGATCTCATGGTTAGTGGGTTTGAACTCCATGTCTGGCTCTGTGCTGACAGCTCAGAGCCCGGAGCCTGCTTCAGATTCTGTGTCCTTCTCTCTGCCCCCTCCTCTTCTTGCACTCTGTCTCTCTGTGTCTCTCAAAAATGAATAAACATTTAAAAAATTAAAAATAAACATTTCACTGTGTAGAAAATTAGTATAATTTAATACTTATTTATGGAGTCAGTATACTTCTGAAAATAATTTCATGATATCCCACTCCTAACATCAAGGAACTTAAGCACTGATGGAATCTAGTCATTGTTTATTCATCATTTATTCATTCATTACTCGATGAAACCTTGAAAGCCTTAGTGTTTAAAAAATAACATAATTAGACTCTTGAATGCCGAGAACAAACTGAAGCAGATGGGAGGGAAGGAGAAGGGGGGATGGGCATGGAGGAGGGCACTTGTGCTCATGCACTGGGTGTTATATGGAAACCATCTTGACAATAAACTATACATATACCCCTAGATTGACAGTTGAGCATCTAACTTCAACCCCTAGATTGAATACTGTAAATTTACTAACCCAAGATTGATTTTTGAAGATCAAATCATGTGTAATTATGTGACAGTTCACTTTGAAAGACTTGACTGATATCGTAATGAAATATCAAGGAAATCCAATTTTAATTGATTACTTTGTTGAAAAGGTTTCTTTTTTTCCTAATCTGTTGGAAAAACAAATGGCTGTATAATGTGGTTGCTGTTTCCTTTCTGCCTAAGCAGGAAATTGGAATTTCTTTCTGTTAATATAGTTTCTGACTTTATAACTATTTGTGGCTCAGAGTTTTTTTTGGTTTTTGGTTTTTGTTTTTTGTGGGTTTTTTTGCTACATAAGCCAACATTGCCATGCAGTAGCTGTTACTTTCAGTAAGTCTCATTAAGAGACTCATTAAGCTCTCCTAGTATGTCTCTGCCATCTCAACATCTTCTGAGCTCAAACCTGCAAAATGGGAATAATTATCAACTTCACTGGCTGTCATGGTGATTAAATAGAACAATGTAAGAAAACCAACCACCATAATGCCTGCTACGTATTACCTGGCTCAGTTCTTTGCCTTTCTTACATGTGTCATAAAAGGGCTGTGATCATCTTCAAAACCCTGGTTGACATCCTGACTCTGCCATAATCATGCAAGAATGGTCTGGCAGAGCGCCTGGGTGGCTTAGTCGGTTAAGCGTCCGACTTTCGCTTAGGTCATGATCTCGCAGTTCGTGGGTTCAAGCCCCGCGTCGGGCTCTGTGCTGACTGCCAGCTCAGAGCCTGGAGCCTATTTCGGAGTCTGTGTCTCCCTCTCTCTCTGACCCTCCCCTGCTCACGCTGTCTGTCTCTCTCTCTCCTAGAAATTAAAAAAAAAAAAAAAAAGAATGCTCTGGCAGAGCCTTATGTATTAAACTTTCCTTCTTAACTTGGCTCTCCTGATTTTTTTTAAACAGCTTTATCAAAGTGTAAGTTGCTTACCATAAAATTCACCCATTGCAGATATGTAGTTCCTCAGTGATGTTCATAAATGTGTACAGTTGTACAGCCATCACCTGGTACACTTAATAGAACATTTCTATCACTCCAGAAAGTTTCCTCATGCCATTTAGAACACCTCACTTACCCCTCCAACCCTAGGCACCACTGATCTGCTTTCTTTCTCTATAAATTTACCTTTTCTAGACATTCTTACAAATGGAGGTATACAGTATACACAGTCTTTTGTATCTGGCTTTTTCACTGCGCATAATATTTTTGAGGTTCATCCATGTGGTAGCATTCTATTAGGGTTATTCAAAGAAACAGAAGCAATAAGATAAAAATATATAGAAAGAGATTTATTAGGGATTTGCTCACGTGGTTATGTGTAACCTGGAGATGAAAAAAAAAGGGGGTGGGGACAGTGGTATAATTCCAGTACAAATCTGAAGGCCTGAGAACCAGGGGAGCCAATGGTGTAAGTCCTAGTCTGAATTCAAAAGCCTGAAAACCAGGGGAGCCAGTGTCCAAAGACAGGAGAAGATGGATGTTTCAGGTCAGTCAGAACAAATTTGCTTTTCCTCTACTTTTTTGTTCTATTCAGGTCTTCAAAGGATTGGATGCTCATGGGAAATTGGTGAGGATGATCTTCCTTACTCAGGCTGATTCAAAAGCTAATCTCTTCCAGAAATACCCTCACTGACACATCCACAAATAATACTTTACCAACCATCTGGGGATGCCTTAGCTCAGTCAAGTTGACACATAAAATTAACTATCACAGCATGTATCAATACTTTACTCTTTTTAATTGCTGAATAATATTGCATTGTATAGATAGGCCACATTTTATCTATTCACCAGTTGATGAAAATTTGGTTTGTGCCAGTTTGGAGGATGTTAAAAATAATGATGCTGTGAACATTCATGTGCATGTCTTTGTGTGGACATGTTTTCATTTCTCTTGGATGGATTCTTCAGAATGAAATTGCAGGGTTATATGGTAGGTTTGTGTTTAAAACTAACAGATTATTTTCCATAGTGGCTTTTCCATTTTACATTCCCACTAGCAATGTGTATATATATATTCCCGTTTCTGTATATCATCACCAATACTTGTGTTTTCTTTTTTGTTATGGCCATTCTAGTGGATATGAACTGGTATTCATTTTAGTTACAATTTGTCTTTGGTGACTAATTTTATTATTATGTATCTTTTCATATACTTATTTACCATATAAGAAGTGAAATGTCTTCAAAAGATCCATTCAGATCTTTTGCCCATTTTTAAATTGGATTATTTTCTTCCTACTGAGTTTTAAGAGTTCTTTATATATTTTACATAAAAGTCTTTATCAAATCTGTATTCTGGAAGTATTTTCTCATCTATGGCTTATAGTTTCATAATAGTATCTGTCTCTTGACGCACAAAAGTGTTTAAATTTGATGGGTCATATTTGGTATCATTTTTGAGAACTACATGCCCAACCCGAAGTCATGAATGTTTTTCTCCTATATTTTCTTCTATAAATCTTAGTTTAACTCTCAAATTTAGGTTTGTGTCATGTTGAGTTAATTTTTGTGTTTAATATAAGTATCTAATTTCAATACTTTTCCATGTGGCTATCCAGTTGTCTCAAATACCGTTTGTTGAAAATACTTTCCCCTCTCCCACTGAGTTGTCTTAATATTTTTATCAAAAATCAATCTACCAATCCATGTGCCAGGACCACATTGTCTTTTATTTTTTACTTTCTATTTTAATTTCAATTAGTTAACATATAGTGTTATATTAGTTTCAGGTGTGCAGTATAGCAATTCGACAATTCCTTACATCATCCAGTGCTCATCATGAGTGCACTCCTTGCTCCATATCACCTAATTCACCCATCCCTCAACACCTCCCTCCCCACTGGTAGCCATCAGTTTGTTCTCTATAGTTAAGAGTCAGTTTCTTGGTTTGTCTCTCTCTTCTCCCCCTATGTTCATTTGTTCCTTAAGTTCCACATATAAGTGAAATCATATGGTTATTTTTGTCTTTCTCTGACTGTCTTCTTTTGCTTAGCTTTATGCTCTAGCTCCATCCATTTTATTGCAAATGACAAGATTTCATTCTTATTTATAGCTAAATAATATTCCATTGCATGTACATACCATGTCTTCTCATCAGTCTATGACACTAGGGCTATTTCCATATCTTGGCTATTGTAAATAATGCTGCTATAACAGAAGGGTGCATATATCCCTTTGAATTAGTGTTTTTGTACCACATTGTCTTAGTTACCAAGACTTTATAGTATGTTTTGAAATCAAGTAGTGTAAGTTTTCCATCATCGTTCTTCTTTTCCAGAATTGTTTTGGCTATTCTAGGTCCTTAGTATTTCCATATAAATTATACGGCCACTTGTCAGTTTCTAATAAAAAGACTATTAGGATTTTGATAAGAATTGTATCGGGGCACCTGGGTGGCTCACTAGGTTAAGCGTTTGACTTCGGCTCAGGTCATGATCTCACAGTTCGTGGGTTCGAGCCCCACGTTGGGCTCTGTGCTGACAGCTAGCTCAGAGCCTGGAGCCTGCTTCAGATTCTGACCCTCCCCTGCTCATGCTGTCTCTCTCTCTCTCAGAAATAAATAAAACATTTTTAAAAATGTTTTAAAAAGAATTGTATCAAATTTATAGGTCAGTTTTCAGAGACTTGATATCTCAACATAAGAAAATGACTCTTCAAAACAACTTTTTATTTGTAAATAATTTCAAACTTACAGGAAAGTTGTAAGAATAGTACAAAAATATATATCCATTATTCACATTCCTTGAATGTTAACACTTTGCCCATTTTCTTTATCATTTAAAAATAAATTGCATCCCTAAATACTTTAGTGTACATTTCCTAAGGATAACATTCTCTTGCATAAGCACAGTAAAGTTACCAGCTTCACTAGATTCAATTGTACAACACTTTCCTCTGATCATCAATTATCCACATTCTAGTTTTGCCAATTGGAATGTGCTTCATAGCATATTTTCCTCCTGAACGGAATTCAGTCTGGAATCACATAATCCATTCTGTTGTCCTGTCTCTCTCTCTAATCTGGAACCCTTCCTCAGCCTTTCTTTGTATTTTATAACATTGACAGTTTTGAAAATACATTTTGAAAAACCAACCACAACTTTGTAAAATGTATTTATAATTTTGAAAATAACTTAGAAATTATTTTAAAACAAATTTTAAGATAAATGTTGTTTGCTTTTTCTTTGCCTGATATTTCCTCCTGATTCCATTCATGTTGTGCTTTCCAAGTTGGAATGCCACTTAGGTGGTATCACTTAGGTGATGGCATGTTCTCAGAGCCACACATCTGGAGGCACACAATGTCTGATGTCCATCTGGCTCTCACTGATACTAGTTTTCATCACCCAGTCAAGTTTCTCCCCTATATAACTACCATTTTCCTCTTATATCCCGTAAGTCCCCTTTGTTTTTGGACCCACGTTTTAGATTTTCCTCAGTGCTCCAGCATGGAGAGGAGCTGCTTCTCCACTTGCAGCACTACAAGTAATTGCTACCTCCTGTGAAGAGAGCATTAATATGGCGTTAAAACGTGAAGGCCTTTTTAATGTGTATTTAAGGCTTTTCCTAAAGCATGGATGATTTGAATTAGAGAAAGCTACTACCAATTATATGACAGTTTTCTTATCCACTGTAATCTAATATAAGATTAACTCCTTTCCACTGTTCTATTAATATCTCCAGTCAAAGGCTTGCCTGATTTGATCCCTGCCATGCCTGTTCATGAATAAATGGATGGAGTTGTGTTCCTGTAGGAATTTTTAAGGTGGTTTTTTTTTTATTCCATCAAATCAAGATAAACGAACAGCTCAAAAGAAAAGAAATGGCTCAGACTTTATGGGAAAGAATAATACTTGGAGGAAAAAAATCTTAATAGCTTGGGGAAATGAAAAGGATGATAACAAATCCAAAGCGTGTGCCACCTCTCATCAGTGTCTCAGCATTCAGCTAATGAGAAAGGATGACAGCTTTGTTATTAAATTATGTAGATGCTAATTGTAGGTACAGTCAAATAGGAGGATCAGTTACTTTTCAAAAGCACTTTCAGATTATTAGCTGTGATATCAGTGATGGAACACAATTTCTAGATCTATTTCCAGTTCTCAGCATGATACATTTCCTAGGACCATGCATGCATTGGGAAGGAATGGTTATGCAACTGGTCTTCATGGAGAACTTCATTCTCAAAGTCACTTCTGCATCTGAAGATGTAAGCATCCCCACATTATACATTATAGCCAAGGTCACCAGAGAGCTGTAACCTGCATACTAAATCCATTTCCCCACCTAGTCCTACAGAGGTCTAGGGCTGGTGGGGATCTTCTGGTGCTTTATAGCACAGAATCTGTCCTGGTGATTAGTGGACAGACTTTGCCTGAAAGTCTATAAGCAAGGCCAGGTAGCATCACTTTAGGATTTGGAATGGCCCAGTTCTTAGAAATGGCTCAGCCTAACCCCCACAGCTCATTACTATAAATATATCTATCTGTGAGACATAATGACAACCATGATATCTCTTTTTTTTTTTAATTTTTTTAAATTTATTTTTGAGATGGAGACAAAGCGTGATAAGGAAGGGACAGAGAGAGAGGGGGAGGGACAGAATCTGAAGCAGGCTCCAGGCTCTGAGCTGTCAGCAAAAGGCTTGATGCAGGGCTTGAACTCATGAACTGTGAGATCATGACCTGAGCCAAAGTCGGACATTTAACCAACTGAGCCACCCAGGCACCCCAACTCTGACATCCTTGATTTACATAGTTCTCTGCTCTTGCAAAGCACTTTTGGAAATATCTCCTTTGAAGCAATACAGCCAGAATGCCTTGGTTTAAATTTTCCATCATCAACTCCTGACTGCATAATCTTAAAGTTGTTTAATCTTGTGGTTCTCAGTTTCTTCATCTGTAATATGGAGATAATAGTGGTTCCCTGCTCATAGATGGTTATAGGAACTGAGATAATTTTGATTAAGTGCTTAGAACAATGCCTGGCACAGAGGAAGTATGTAATACAAGTATCATCATCATCCTAATATCCTATGGAAGAAGATAAAGGCAGATTAATACCCTGTTTTTATGGATGGAGAGAAGTTTAATGACTTGCCTGTGTCACACAGTAAATGGTGCAAGACCTAAGACAAAGAGAAGCCACTCTAAGTTTTTAAAATACTGTTTCAGGCCTGTAGGGAGGGTCTAGAAGCGTAGGGTTTAGAAGCGTAGAAAGCCTGATGACCTTACCTGGATGTATGGAATAAGAACTGGAGCAGATTGTGTACCCACAGAAATGCTCAGCCCCTCACCCCAGCCCCCAGGCCTACCAGAGCTTAGATCTGTGATACCTGCTGGACACAGATTCAGTGCGGAACCAGTCAAGATGGGGCAGGAACAGCACAACCCGCACTTCCCCTGCCCCCTTCCAGGCTCCCAGCTACTCCAGGAGGAAATCTCACTGACATTTTAGTTCTGCCAAGCCCAATAGCAAAGGTAGAGAGCTAGGTCCCCCTCAGAAATGAAGACCAAAGAAATATCTAACAGTTGGATTTTGTAACTTCAGATCTCTAGGTAATGAAAATTATATTTGACCCAACTTTGACAGTGGACACTATAAAAGCATCTTTTTGCAAAATCATTTTCATACATAATAGAGTGAACACTGTCATTATTCAGTTTAAAGAGAGAAAAAGCATATGTAGATACTCTATAGTTTTAGCTAGCACCTAATCTCAAAGTACACCTCCTTACTAGTAAGATCCAGGGACAACTTAAAGCCCTGCAGCTTGTCCTGAATCATGCACAAATGACAAAAAGAAATGAGAGAATAATAAAAAGGCAAACATTGCTTCCGATAATCAATTGTTCTGGAGTTCCTGTTCATTAGGCATTTCATTAATCATGCAAAACAGGGAGAATAAAAGGAAATGCACATATGAGGGAAGGGAAGAAAAGAACTTTAAAAATAAGAAAAAATTTCCTTCATAAGTTTTCTATAGTTTTCATCATACAGATCTCTTATATCTTTGGTTAGGTTTATTCCTAGATATTTTATGGGTTTTTGTGCTATTGTGAATTGGAAAAACATTCCATGCACATGGATCAGAAGAATAAATATTGTTAAAATGTCATTACTACCCAACCCAAAGCAATCTACACATTCAATGTAATCCCAATCAAAATTGCACCAGCATTCTTCTCAAAGCTAGAACAAACTATCCTAAAATGTGTATGGAACCACAAAATACCCCGAATAGCCAAAGTAATATTGAAGGAAAAAACCAAAACTGGAGGCATCACCATCCCAGACTTTAGCCTCTACTACAAAGCTGTCATCATCAAGACAGTATGGTATTGGCACAAAAACAGACACATAGACCAATGGAGTAGAAGAGAGCTCAGAACTGGACTCACAAATGTATGGCCAACTAATCTTTGACAAAGCGGGAAAGAGTATCCAGTGCAAAAAAGACAGCCTCTTAAACAGATGGTGCTGGGAGAAATGGACAGCAACATGTGGAAGAATGAAACTAGATCATTTTCTCACACCATGCACAAAAATAAACTCAAAATGGATAAAGGACCTGAATGTGAGACAGGAAACCATCAAAACCCTAGAGGAGAAAGCAGGAAACAACCTCCTTGACCTTAACCACAGCAATTTCTTACCTGACACATCCCCAAAGGCAAGGGAATCCAGAGCAAAAATCAACTATTGGGACTTCATCAAGATAAAAAGCTTCTGCACGGCAAAGGAAACAGTCAATAAAACTAATAAGCAACCAATGGAATGGGAAAAGATAGTTGCAAATGACATGTCAGATAAAGGGCTAGTATGCAAAATCTATAAGAAGCTCACCAAACTCCATACCCAAAAAAACAAACAACCCAGTGAAGAAATGGGCAGAAGACATGAACAGACACTTCTCCAAAGAGGACATCCAGATGGCCAACAGACACATGAAA
>NW_027527940.1:1932018-1935389 GCF_008692635.1 Crocuta crocuta
AGATGAGATTGTGGGTGTTCAGTTTGGTTTTCTTTCTGTCTGTAGATATCCTCTATCTTTATAAGAATGTATTTTATGGGCACCTTGTGGCTCAGTCGTTTGAGCATCCACCTTAAGCTCAGGTCATGATCTCAGTTTTTATGAGTTCAAGTCCCACATCAGGCTCTGTGCTGAACCTGCTTCGGATTCTCTGCCTCCCTCTGTCTGTCCCTTCCCCACTCACACACACACACTCTCTCTCCTCTGTCTCTCTCTAAAATAAACAAACATTTAAAAAAAGAAGAATGTATTTTACAATAGAAATTGTAGAAAGCTGATTTTTAAAAATACTTTTAAAAGGAAACTGGTACTCATTGGACACCAGTTGTAAAGGTATACAATTGATCTCTAACATCACCATTTAGGGAGCTGTGTGGTTGCCTGATTTCTTTCCATTCCAGTGAGGCTGTGCTCTGTGAGAGTACAGCTACTGTGCCTGGTACTCAACAAGTAGACTTCTCAACCTTGGAAACTGAGGACCTTGCCATTACAAGGATGGGTGCAGGTATAAAAACAAGTTTGAACGTGTTTTGTTTGTGGATAAACCTTATCGATGCCTCTGGAATGTCTTAAGAATGAGTCAAAGTATCAGATTCCTACTGTTACCCAAACAGGGCTCAGCTGACAGTGTCCCCAAGGTGGGCATATGTCGCCCTCAGTTTATGGGCAAATCTAAAAACCAGGTCTTGGGAAAGGCAAATCAAAAGCTAGAAGACTTTCCAGGTGAGTTGGCACAGAGCAGAAAAAGCTAGATAGCAAGCCAAAGACAGAGCCCAGGGAGCTAAGGCCCCCAGAGATCAAGTTGTGTGGGGGAGAAAGTTCCATGTGTGAAAAGAGGAGTGCTACCAAAAATACCAATGTGGGTTGAATAGAATGGTTTGTAAACCCCTTTGAGCTGGTCAGAGTGAGGATTTATTCAAATGTGAACTACAGCTATGCCATTGTGAGCGATTAAATGCTTTCCAATCCAAATTCCCAGACTGTGGTTCCACAAACCCAACTATTGCCCATATAAATCTGACAGTAGGGAAATTGAAAGGGTTTCCTATCCCCAAGGAAGACTTGCATGTCTGTTACCAGATCACTATAATGAATGGCTTTTTAAAATTGTATACCATTCCCTTGATACAAGATGCTTGACATGCTATCTTGGTAAAAATGCTGAGCTTTACCACTTTACTAAGGAAATGGTGAACGTTATCTCAGGAGGAAAGGGAAGATTTTTGCCAAATCTTAAAGATCTTGGCAGATATCAATAATAGAATTTTTATAAGAAATTAGATTCTCCAAATTGTGTGTAATGGATTTACAGATTGCCCAGATGGCCTAGTGAATAACAGATTGGAAACAAAACAAATTATAGGCAGGAACATAAACACCAAACCAAATTCTGAAAATAAGCCGGATGGAAATCTGAAGAGCATTAATAGTAATTATTTGTAACCTTCAATGTAATCTTGGTTAAAGATGTTATTTGGTGAGGATGCCCCAAGTAACAACTGAAAAGGCCTCTTGCAACGTGGTTGTCATTCCAGATATGAATTGAGTGCCTTCTATGTGCCAGACACATTCTAGGAATTAGGAACACAGCAGCAAGCAAAGTAGATCAAGTCCCTGCCATTGTGGAGCTGATGTTCTAGTGGGGAAAGACTAATAAAACAGGAGCAAATAAGCAAAATATATGGTATGTGAGATGGCGGTATCGGCAGTATATGCAATGAGGAAATCTGAAGCCAGAACAGGGAAGGATGGTGCTTCGGCTTGGAAAGATAAATTGTTTTCAGAGTGGGAAGCAGGAGGCTCCAGCAAGTCCTTTCATTCTGATCACCGTTTCTCCGCCTGTCACGTAAAGCAGTTAGACTGTGCTCTTCGTCAGAAGCAAGCTCAGTGGTGGTGCTTTGATAGATGACACAAGGGAAAGTAAGAAACAGATTGGATTTCAAACTTAGTGATTGTATCTTAGATAATCTTTGATTATCCTGCTTTGGGGCGAATGCTCTGGAAAGTCACCACTGGTGCTTTCCACTCCGATGATAGTATATGGGAGGAGAAAAATTGGGATAACTAGTTACATCTTGAGGATCTTACAGACTTTTATAATTGCCTCTTTCACATTTTTTTCTCAGAATTCACCACCTGCAAAGCCGTGTCATTTTTCAAGCCCATTTTATAGAGTAGGAAATTAAAAAATAAAGATTAAGTAACTTTTTCAAATGCAAATTAGTTGCAGTTCAAGAATTTAAACCCATATTTCTCTGATTCCAGAATCTATAATCTCCACTACACCTGGCCACATTCCTATAAGTGCCTCATTTTTTACCCTAAATATCCTTCCCAGATATAAGTGCTCTCAACAAAATCCGGAATGTGAGATGCTAGACACTACAGAGGACAAATTACCTGGTTTCTTCAGGAAACAAATGCAAGAGAAAAAGCATGAGAAATTACTTCCAGATTAGAAGTGATTTAAGAGACAACCAGCTTCAGTGTTTAGACCTTATTTGGATCCTCATTTGAACATACTATTTAAAATTAATATATGAAATACAGGGGCACCTGGATGGCTCAGTCGGTTAAACATACAACTTTGGCTCAGGTCATGATCTCGTGGTCCGTGGGTTCGGGCCCCGCATCGGGCTCTGTGCTGACAGCTCAGAGCCTGGAGCCTGCTTCAGATTCTGTGTCTTCCTCTCTCTCTGACCCTCCCCTACTCACGCTCGTTCGCTCTCTCTCTCTCTCTCTCTCTCTCTCTCTCTCTGAAATAAATAAAACATTAAAAAAAAATTTAAATTAATGTATGAAATACATTCAGGAACTTTGACACTAACAGTATTTGATACTAAAGAATTATTTTTTTTAAGTGTGACGACAATACTGTGGTTCTGTTTTTTAAAGAGTTATTTTGGAGATCCATACTTAACGTATTTCCAGAGGAAATGATCTGATGACTAGGATTAACTTCAGAATAATGCATGGGAGGGAGTACAAATAAACAAGACAACTTTGGTGTGAAGGTCAAAATGATTCAAAAGCCTGTCCGGACAAGCAAAGGCAAAAGAAGAACCACCAAAATTTTGATAAGAAGAGCAGCAGCGCTCAGTGAAGGAAGAAGGAAAGTCGAGAGGAAGGCTGACATAAGAGTTTAAATGAAATACACAGACTCAATTTTTTTAAGTGTTTAACTGGTTGTCCCAATACCATTTGTTGAAAACTACTTTTTCTTCTTTCCCAATACCACCTTTTCAGACTGATTTTCTTATCTTTGGGGAGATTTCTATTTAGTTTCATTCATCTGCCTCTGATCTCATGCCAGTGTCTTGAGTTGGTACTTA
>NW_027527940.1:1935522-1966565 GCF_008692635.1 Crocuta crocuta
GAATACATTCAGAACTGAAGTTAGATATGTGCTTTCTCAAAAAGGGAACTCCCCTCTATGTCATTTTGAATTTTAGCATAACCCCCAACGATCCCTCCCAAAGTCAGAAGGAACCATTTTAGGCATTGGTGTGCATCTAATAGGGGAGTCATCATTTGTGCCTGAATGTAAGATTAGGCAATGACCTCCCGACCACAAGGAAATAAAAGAATGTTGGAAAGAACTTGAAGCCTGTCACCTGTAATTGAAAGTCTGGGAGAGAAAAATGAAAGTCCCCATAGTTTGATCAGTCTTTCCTTTTTTTACAGTTATCAGCACTGTGTGAGCTCTCACTGACCTGCTTCCTGTCTGGAGTCCCCAGCCTGGTTCAGCAGGGTGTTTTCCCTATCACCCTGTGAGGAGCAGAGGGACTCTTCGGTTGTTTCTACCCAATCAGGTTGAGAACAATGTTATCAGACATATGCAGGCAGATAGCAGAGGTGGACTTTCCCTAACCTCATCCTCCCCTCTTCCACCTCCTGCTGTGGAACTCTCTCATATGAATGCAGGGTCAGTCCACCCTCAGAGAGCAGTGGACAGGGAAGCCAGTATGTTTTTTTGCTGTTAATGTCCAAGTTTACAGTAGGGTGGATATAATGTGGGACTGAACTCTGGACAACAGTTTCTGAACCTTCTAGGCCACAGTCTCCCCTGATAACTGGGGGTAGCAGGAAGGAAAAGAGAGGAAAATGGTTAGAGATAATTATTCATTCCTCCCTTTCAGTCTCACTGTTAAACCCACACTTCTGTTTGAACTCTTATACTGTGGGTGGTGGTTGCTTATCTATATATCTCCCCCTACCTACCTATGAGCTGCCTAAGAAGGTCAGGACTGTTTTAACCATTTTCATAATGTAGTATGGTCCCTGGAATATAGCAGGTGGTAAATAAGTGTTTGAGAAATTATTAAACGAATGAATCTTGGATTATGTGCGACAGTACTAGCATTTTGTTAAAAAACCCCATTCCTCTGTTTCAGTTCAGCCACACTGTGTGTGTGGCAGGTACAAGGGTGAAGGAAAGCATCTGCTTTAAAAAACAGCAACATCCCCACTATCGCTTAATGCCTTGGAACGTTTTCCAGGTCTGTGTCACTAAAATCAGGGAAGGAATCTGGGAAATGAGATTGAGGCTCTTTGCTGAGAAAGATAAATATTGTACTCTAAGCAGGTGACACATTACAGTAAACTCTAATGAGTTTATTGATGCCTAGAGCCTGTGACAGCCTGGCTGTGACTGGCAGAGCTTTACTGGATCTTGTCTCTGCCAGACAGGATCCCAAGACTTCACAGAAAAGCTCTCGTGAGAAGGAGGAGGAGGAAAATCCTGGAAGTGGCAGAAACCCAGCTTCCAATTCCTCCCTTCACCCTGCAGGTTTAACTTCTGAGCAGCTTTGCTAATCACATAGGAACATCTTTGGGGAGAGATTTTACTTACCCATTCCTTTGCTTATTTAGCCTCATTTTTATTTATTGGCTTCTTTTAAGGCAAAGAAAAAGTTCAAATAATCCTTATCACAGCTCACAGGCACACAAAGTGAAGGCCCAGGGCCCTCAATTCAGCCTTCACCCAAAACTGCACTCATGGGCAGCATCCATCTAAGAACCATCCTAAGAATGAATGCTTAATTGCGAATTAACATGCTTCTAGGGTGTGATCAGGATTTTCTGGGAGAAGGGTTATTAGGACAGTGTGTGTTTACATCCTCCCCACATAGAGAAGATTAAAACTAAAATTCCCCCCATGGAGGAACTGATGCTAGGGGAGATGCAATGTGGGTTTGAGTTCTCTAAGGAATGAGTTTCCTGTCTTTTCATCCTTTGCATCTAGCAGTTTTGCTTTTCAAAAGAAACTATCATGATAATGTGGAGGAGGAAAAGGAGCATTAAAAATGCCATAAATACCTCCAGCTATTTAGCTACCCTAAAACAGGCTGGGTATACACAGTTCCCTTCCTGAAGACAACTTTTTAGAAATAAGTAAGTTGCCTGTAGATAGAAGCTTCCTCTTTAGCAGCTCCACATCTCATGTGGAAGCCTGTGGTGCAGTAGCTGTGCTCCAAGGACACTTGTGTGTTGCCATGGACAGCAGCTTGGGCCAGGAGACTCCATGGCCGGGGCGGGGGGAGCTCCTTGCATGCGCACAGACACAAGAAATGGAGTGTGTTTTGCTTGATATATGAGTTATAGTTAATTTTCTTGAAAAAATCTTCTTCCAGAGTGATATAGGAGAAAATCTTGCACAATAAAACCATCTGGTTTTACAGGAAAGTAATCAGTGTAACTTGTGTTTTTTCTTTTTCTTTTTTGTTGCCGCTGCTAGTGTATTAAAGTACACATATAAACTCTATATGCTTTGTCTTGTTCCTTTGAGAAAATAAAATACTGTGTCTTCCAACTGTAATCCAGCCCTTTCTAGAGAATGAAGCTTGCCCTGTTGGGCTTTCTGGATTCTAACTCCTGCTTTCTATGCTGACAAGGTTGCACCATTTTTTTTTCTTTTAATGTGTTCAGTTGCATTAAAGTAATGAACAGATAGTTTTTTTAATTTTTTAATTTTTTTTTTAAATTTATTTTTGAAGGAGGGAGGGAGGGGAGAGAGAGAGAGAGAGAGAGAGAAAACGAATGGAGGAGAGGCAGAGAGAGAGAGGGAGACCCAGAATCGGAAGCAGGCTCCAGGCTCTGAGCTGTCAGCACAGAGCCCCACATGGGCTCCAACCCACAAACTGACCTGAGCCCTAATAGGATGTTTAACTGAGCCACCCAGGCACCCCAAACAGATAATTTTTTTTTTAATAGTTTATTGTCAAATTAGTTTCCACATAACACTCAGTGCTCATCCCAAGTTCAAACAGATAATTTTTTAACAAAACTTATCAGGCTGGGGGAAGCAAAGAATCTCTCTTTATTTTTTTAATTTTTTAAATTTACTTATTTATTTAGAGAGAGACAGAGACCACTCCAGTGGGGAAGGAGAAGAGAGAGAATCCCAAGCAGGCTCTGTACCGGCAGCACAGAGCCCAACATGGGGCTTGAACTCACAAAACCGTGAGATCATGACCTAAGCAGAAACTGAGAGTCAAACGCTTAACTGACTGAGCCACCCAGGCACCCCAAGAATCCCTTAAAAGTATGATATTTGAGATTCACTTCAAAATAAACCATTAGAGATGGGAAGTAGGCAACATATTAGGCAAGGAGGATAACAAGGATCCTTAAGTAATCATTATAATTACATAATGCCTGGAATTTACCTCACAGTTATGTGGGAATGGAGGGAAGTGGATGAGGGTTTAGATGAAATGAGACTGTCCAGGAGTTGATAACTGTTGGTACATGTAAAGTTCATAATACTAGTATGCCTACCTTTATGTAGACTTATATTTGTAATAAAAAAGTAAAAAACTTATATGCATAGGTCTGTCAGCCCTTAGATATGGAAGAAATCATTGTAGATCTGAAATCAGTCAGGCTTCAGGCTACTGAAAGGAAGATAGGGATATTTAGTGTGGGTGGTTGCTTTATCAGGGATGCTCACTGTTATCAAATATCTCATTGGTAATGAGTAAAAATTCTAGAATAAACAGGTACCTAGTTGTGGATTCAATCCAGACTTAATAGGCTCTTCCATTGCTAGTTATGTTATGGGAAGGTTTACCATACTAATGCAACATTCCTCTGATGAGACATTCTAATAGAGGCAGAGAGACTAGACAAATGACTCTATTTCCTAAAAACAACAACAAAACATCCAGTGCAGACTGCAGCATGTATTGAATAGCCAAAATATTGCCTTTCTTCACTTTTTAGAACCCTCTGGGGAGCCTAAGACATACGGGATCTGCCCTTAGCTACTGTATTAGCTCCATTTATAGACTGCATGCTACACATACACAGGGCCCCCCAAGGACCCATATGGATTATCATTTCTTTCTCTTCTGGTTTGTCCAGAAGCATGACCCCCTGTGTTCCCTGATGCACATACTTTCCTGGGGACAAACCTAATCTCAAGAATCAGAAAAAGCACTCTTATTGTTTGGCAGAGGAATTCTAGTGATGGAGGATGGGGAAGTCTCAAGATCTGAGAAATCAATCTGTGTCAGAAATATATTTAGAAACTTTGAATTCAGTTACCTGACTGGGGGCTTTGAATTATGATCTTTCTGGATGAGTGAGGATCCTAAGAGGGGACTGAGGTATTCAGTTTGCCACTGGAATAGACACTCCCTGTATTAGGAAGAGCAGGGCATGAAAGAGGTTTGGAACATGGTTTCTCCTTGGGATAATCTCATGTCTTGGAGATCTGAGCAAACTACACATTCAGCATAGAATTCTGCTGAAGGGAGATGCTGAATATCTGGGAAAGTCTCTGTATAATTCCGGCTATAGCCATGACAAAAGTTGACAGGAGAGAACTTCTTGGAATCCAGGCACCAAATGTGAACTGACATGTTCATTCCCACTAGCTCAAAAGGATAATTTGGTCACCAAACAGGAAGAATTGGAACAGTTAGAATACATAGCCAGGAGACACCAACATTGAAGTTTAGAGATCAGATATCTCCATCTCAACTTAAACACTTAAATGAAATAATATTAGAATAGGATCCTTGTGATGCTATATGGTAATCAGCCTTATTTGGAAATGCTTTTAGCCCTGAGCTTTAATTTAGAGTCAGGTTCTGATGTATTTTGAGACTTTCTGAAGATGGTAGAAAATAAAAAACAACCTGTACATCTTAAAGCCCTTCAGTGTTATCCATTATCAGTCACTAGAATCAGGCTTCTTCCTGTCCTTTAAGCTGGTTAGTAACACTGCACAGCATGTCCCTGTAACCAAGGAACCATTAGGAAAAGTGGGTGACCATTAGTGTCACTTTTTGCAAACTACTTCAGGAAGATAGAGAAAACAGGGAGTCTATTCCCTCCAGATCCCTGAGCATTTGCTGTAGAATCAGACCGCCTCCCCATTCCCTGACACTTATCTATCAAGACCCTATCTGAGGCAAGTTTTGAATGACTACATATCCCATGAGAACAAGGCCCTAGGAAGCTCTCTCTGGGTACAACACCTCTCTTTGCAGGAGAAGGTTCTTTTCTCTGGAAGCCTTTGGAGGGTTTTGCCAGGCCTGTAATTCTGTGATGAAAGTTCTAGATCTATGTTGTCCACTATGGTATCCAATAGCCACATGTGGCCATGAAATTTAAATTGTAATTAATGAACTCAAACCTGCAGTAATACTAACTACATTTCGATTGCTCAACAGCCATATGTGTCTTATTGAACAGCACAGATACAGAACATTTTCATTATTGTAGATCTTCTGGATAGCACCATTCTATGCTGTGGGTCAGTAAACTATGGCTTATGGGCCAGATTCAGCTCACCTTCTGGGAATGGATCAACTTTTCTTGGAAAACAACCGTGCCCATTCTTTTATGTATTATCAATGGCTACATTCACACTACATGGACAGGGTTGAATAGCTTGCAGCTGAGACTGACCCACAAATTCCAAAATATTTGCTATCTGGACATTTATAGAAAGTATTTGCGAACCCTACTCCATACTCTTTCTCCCAAAAAAAAAAAAAAATGTACATGACTACATACAAAGTTTTACACACAATTTTAGGAAATAAGTGAACCCACTTACTTTCATCCCTGTAAACCAAGCTCAGGTTACAAGCTGCTTTGCTAGTTCCATTTTTCTAGAATCTTCAGACCCCAATTCCATACTACTGATATCCATAAATGCTAGATTTGTATTTCAAAAGATTAAAAATATCTTAAAAACTAATGCCATTACAGCATTTAATGTTGTACTGTGTGCCCCTTTCATACACAATCAGTGATGCAGAGTTTCACTGACAAGGCCACCATTATTTAAGAATCAGGCCATTGCCTCCACTTAATATAAACCTTTTCCTACTCTACAAAAAAATGTTTATTTTGAGAGAGAGAGAGCACCAGGCTGGGGAGGGACAAAGGGAAAGGGAGAGAGAGAGAATCCCAAGTAGGTACGTGCTGTCAGCAGAGTTTGACACAGGGCTCAATCTCACAAATTCTGAGATCATGGCCTGAGCTGAAATCAGGAGTCAGATGCTTAACCGACTGAACCACCCACATGCCCCTTTCCTACTTTTAATTCTTCCTCTAAGAGTCTGATTCAGTGATTTTTTTGTTAAGCTTACCACCTAAGCTATTATATATAGAAAGTTTTCAAAATCCTAAATACTTCCATCTTTTCTTATACTTGAGATCTTTATCACTAAAATACCTTCATTTAGGCGTCTCCTTCCTCTAGCTATTCCTTTCATTCTCAAATATGTACACATCCTGCTCTTGTCACACTTAGGGGGGTGCCCTCTTAAGATTCTATAGCACATCTTTGCAGTTTTTGTTATGTGTTGGTTGAAAGAGAATTTGTCCGCACGTATGGACACACACATCTAGACATTCTCTGAGTTTGGCTTAAGAACTTGATTCAATTAGCCAAGAAGACAAAATATTGTCTAAAGCCACAGCATGAGGGGACTCACCAGAGGGAGATGACAGTTGATACTTCTAGTCCCAGAATTTCTTAGAGTAACACAGCTGCAGGTGATACTGCAAACTGGTCTTTCCAAGTCCAAAAAGCCTAAGTCTTCCTACATCACAATCTTTTGTACTAACAACTTTCATCACTATCCAGAGAGAATATAATCTAACTATCTTTGTGCTTCTGTTCAAGGGACTTTTGACAAATTTTAGATCCTCGGGGGTTTTTTGGCAAGGCACAAACATCTTCATTCACTCTGTCATTTTTTTTTTTAATTTATCAGGTACCTGCTATTTCCAGGAATTCTTCTGGATGTTAGAGATACGCCAATGAACACAACAAAGAAAGTGTTATCTTGGTGGTGTTTACATTCCACTGGATACTAAAATTAATTTTTTAAAATAGACATTATAAACTAAGGTAGTGCTAAATATTGTAGAAAAAAATTAGTCATCTTTGAAAATTAGGTAAATAATACGAAAGCAGTAATGCGGAGTAATATGAAAGGTGATGGAATGCACTTTTATGTATGGGATAGTCACAGAAGACCTCTCAGATAACATCGCAGCAGAAACCAACTTCAAGTGCAGAAGGAGCCTTTGAAGCACTGACAACAGGTTCAAAGACCCTGAGGCAGATCCTGAGAAGAGGGGTTGGTGTGTTGGAGGAGTAATCTGTAAGTCAATCTAGCAAGAGCCCAGTGGGGAAAAGAGAAGAAATACAGTCAGAGGAAAGATTGATGGCCATTGTTAAGACTTGCTTTTTTGCTCTAGGTAAGCTGGAAGTCCTAGACGGTTTTCAGTACAGAATTGATTTGTTGTCCACATGTTTAATATTATCTTTCTCTGAACGATATTTTGCCCCTTATTTTTAAGCCTTCTGGGAAACACCATTATCTCTCAGCCCATTCCAGACTCTGATTTAATGCTCCTTTTATCCAGGTCAAGCATTGAGTTGGATCTGAGGACCTCAGTCCCAAATCCACTTCCCCTGAGCCCACCACCTTCACCAACCTCAGTTTGCCTTTTACTCTAGTGCTGCTACAGGAATCAGCCACATGGAGAAGTAATTGTAAGGCACCTGCCTCAGCTAATGCCACATCTTTCTCATTCTTCCCCTGACTTCCCATATGGGATATCTGTGAGGGCCACTAAACCCTTCTGTTGCATGCACACTCCTGACATATGTGCAGGTTAACATCTCAAGAGGCAGGCACCCTTTGACTAATGAGAGACAATACCAATGGATACATTCTGCCTCTTGTGCCCCTTGGAAGGACAGAGGTGTATTCTACACAGCTCTTCCAAAGATCCTCAGCAAGATTGCCCCAATTGCCCATGGTGCCAATCAGCTCAGTAACACCCTTGGATGTTCTTTCTCTCCTTTTCTTCCTAACTATTTCCAGTCCCCTAACCTGTTTCCCTGACATCACTGTGCACAATAAACTACCTACATTTAAGCCATGTCTCAGACTGCTGTTTTTCAGAAATCAGGGTTAAAACATCCCCTTCTCATTTTACTTTCCTTACTTTGCTCTTACCTTTTTATTTAAAAAAAAATCAAATAATCTTAGAGTCAGAGGGATCTTTAGAGAACATTCATTTCCATACCTTTTGGTTACAGATGAGGAAACAGAGGTCCACAAAATATGTCTCTACTATAACTTATCTTTCTGGTGGAAAAGATGAGCAAGTAGAGAATTAAAAACATATAAAAAAGAACAGAGCTTGGCAGGCAGTTCCAAAGTCAAGAATAAGACTTTTTTTTTTTCTTTTGAGAGAGAGAGAGTACCTGTGAGCAGGGGAGGGGTAGAGAGACGGGGAGAGAGAGAATCTTAAGTAGGCTCTATGCTGTGGAGCCCAGGGTGGGGCTCAGTCCCACAACCATGAGATCATGACCTGAGCTGAAATCAAAAGTTGAACACAGCCAACTGATCCAACCTGATGCCCCAAGAATAAGACTTTCTTAACCAAAAAAAAAAGAGAGCGCTAACCTCTAGCATGACATAAAAAGAATTGGTGCTTTCTAGGAGTTAAAATAAAGAAGCAGTTATACAATTTTGTAATAAATGATAAGTGTTTATGGATATTCAAAGTTTGGAGTCAGCTGCATTTTTCTGGAGAGTTTAGTTTCTTAGTAAGTCCATGTATGTATTTTCACTAACAAGGTTCCATGCTGGTGCTTCGGAGGAGTCAAAGAGCCTTCTGAGATAGCTGCCAGCAGGCTGGGAGCAGGAGATTGAACTTCTAGTTATATTTTGGCCATTTATTGACTCTGTGAACTTGAGCAAGTCACTTTCTCGCACTTGGGCTGTGAGTCGATTCCTTCTTTGTAAAGACTATTCATGTTATCTTTGAGTCATAGAACATTAACTTTTTTTTTTAATGTTTATTTTTGAAAGAGAGCACAAGCTCAGGAGGGGCAGAGAGAGAGGGTAACAGAGGATCTGAAGTGGGCTCTGTGCTGACAGCAGAGTCCGATGTGGGGCTTAGAACCCACAAACAAGCCATGAGATCATGACCTGAGCCAAAGTTGGATGCCTGACCAACTGAGCCACTTGGGTGTCCCAGAACATTAACTTTTGAAGTGGCTTTGGAGCTCATCTCCATTTTGCAGGTCCAAAGAAATGCAGTTAGTTCTTGAAAGTCATTGATTTAGAATAAGATCCAGCACTGTACCATGTTCTTCCTAATCCTCAATCTATGGATGAGTTTTGAAATTCTTCCAGTCGAGAAATCTTGTCATTCCATAATCAAAGTATAAGACAGTATTTCTGCTCCATAGGATCCCATAATCAAATTGCAGAGACACTTAACACACACAACAGATATTATAAGACAACAAATGAGAGCTTGTAAGAGGATAACAATCTCACTTCTTTGGCCATTCAGAGGAGCAAGTTGTCAGGAAAATCACTGATAACTGGAACTGAGCTTTGAAAAAATGGGTAAATATAAAAGATCATTATGTATGGAGGAGAGCAGCAAGAGCAAAGAAATGGACATGATCAGCCAGGAGGACATTGACTGAATCTGTCCAGCAGGAGCAGATGGTGAGATAGGGTTTATGAATTGTGGTCCTCAGAGAGAGGGGATTCTTGGTGTCTCTCTTTTCCATTCCTTGGAGCTGGTCTGAAGTCATCTATCTATAATGAGGCAATCTGACTTACTTCAGTCTGTAACAGAGGAAAGTAGAATGTGGAAATGATGACCAAGATCTCTTCTAATTAATTTTATGCTATTTACTGATTTGTCCTCAAGCAGTTTTATTTTTAAATGACATTTTAAGCATAACTGATGCACAGTGTCCCTGGCAACAGTGCTAGTTAGATAATTCAGTTGGTAGAATAATGAAGAACAATTGGTATTTTTGCTGGTAGTTCTTTGGAACAGATTGTTTAAGTACAGTTGTTTATAAACAGAAATGGGTGAGACCAGCCTGGTTTGATGGATTTCCTCTAGTAAGTAGGATTGGTGGAAAGGTGAGAAATTAAAAATTTCATGTTTAGGGGTGCCTAGCTGACTAGAGAATGTGACTCTTGATCCCAGACTCATAAGTTCAAGCCCCACGTTGGGTATGGAGCCTACTTTAAATAAATAAACATTAAAATAAAAGTTTTGTGTTTAGCATGGATAATTAGAGAAATGTAATTATGGCAAGACAATAGCAGCATATACACTTTAAAAACAAATAAGGAAACTTGAAAACAACAAACAATACAATAGAAATCACAAAGCAGGATGAGAGAAATAAAACCTAACATTTATGTCAATAAATATAAATAAAGTCTCTGTTAGATAATAAAGACTGTCACCTAAAACAAAATATAGCTATTTTCTCTATTCACCTAAAACATAATGACACAAAAGATTCACAAATACAAGGAGAGTCAGAGAATAGTTGAACAAAAATAAAGCAGAAATATATTTTTAAATCAAAAAAGTACATAAAGGAGACAACATAGGAGTGCCAATATTAATGTTGGTTAAAACAAAACTTGAGGGATAAAAGTTTTCGATGGGAAAGATTGTTTTATAAAAGATGTGGCCTATAATGAACATATAATGTACTATAACATAGCACAGAAATATAGAGAGCAAAAGCTATGAGAAGACCAAGAAAAGCTGGAAAGAAACAATTATTATGGAAAAAATTAGCACACCATATTTAGTCTTTAGTAAATCATGGAGTCAAAAATAAATAGAATGTAAATATGCGTAATAAAGTTATTTTGATAACTATATATCAAACTTTGTACCTTACGGAGCATATAATTTTCATATACCCATGATCATTTATTAAAAATTACTTTATGCTAAACTAAAAAAAAACCTCACTGATTTCAAAAAAGTAAATTTTATTCTTAGTATAACAAAAGTAGTGTTAGAAATAAAGAAAAATAAAAATTTAAACCAAATCTCATAGCTAGTAAAACTATCATCCTAAATATTAGACATTAAGGAAAGTGAAAAGTTCAAATGCAAATTGCATAGAAAATAACACTTGTATAAAAACTTCTGTTAAAGCTTATGGCTGAAAGGAGATTAAAATATTTTATAGTAGTAATCATATATATAAAGGTTGAAGGAGTGTGATTGAAAATAAATTCTTTTTTTAATGTTTTTTAATTTGTTTTTGAGAGAGACAAAGCAGAGGAGGGGCAGAGAGATAGGGAGAGAGAGAGAGAGAGAGACAGTCCCAAGCTGACACAGTTGTAAGATCCTGACCTGAGCTGAAACCAAGAGTCAAACGTTTACCTGACTGAGCCCAAGCAATAAATTCTGTATATAAAAGCAAAATGAAAATCCTTAAAGCTCAATTCATACAAATCCATACCCTTAAAAGCTTTCCTCATTTAGTAAGGAAGAATGAAGATAAACTGCTATGAATTCAGCTCAAATATATATACATATATATATTTAAAGCACAAAGAGAGAAATAATTTTTAAAGAAGAGTATAATTGGAAAATAGAAAGTCAGTCAAACTTATGAATGTATTCAGGAGTTGATTGTTTGAAAAAATAATAAATTAAGTGTGAGTTTGACAAGTCTATTAAAAAAGGGAAAACAAAATAAATTTCAGTATGAGAAAAGTATGAGGATATTTTTAAACAAACTTACACTACTTTGTACTATGTGCTTAGTGTGAAAATTTCAACAAAATTTACAATTTCTAGACAAATTCAATTAACCAAAATTATACAGAAAACTAGATATAATAACTGTAAGCATAGGAGATATGTTTAAGCTATCAAATTTTTATGTTTTTAAGTTGTCAAAGAATTATCTCCAAACAGGAGTTATTATTGCTTTACAAACTGACTTTAAAAAAGTGTTTAATGAACATATAAGATGGCCCAAAGTATAGAAAACAAAACTTAAAACTTCCCACATTGTATTTTACTGCTGGTAATCCAATTTCCAAAACCTAGCCTGGTACCTGAAGTACACAGATACACACACACATGTAGGCACACACACACCAAACTTACATAAGAGTCTTAATCATAAATAAAACAATCTGAAACAAAGTTCTATCAGAATCAAATGAAGATTGTTCAAAGAATGCCAAAATGGGTTATTAGTGTCTCTTAATATAGACCAATAGACCATGGGATCTAGTAAGAATCGTTGAATGGTCATCCCAGTAGTTTACAGAAAAAATATTTGTTAATATGTAATAGCTATTCCTTTTCAAAAAAAAAAAAACTTAATTAGACATAGAAGGATATAACCTAACACCAATAACTATTATTATGTATAGTCATTCCCATTAAAACAAGGATCAAAACAAGAATGCCCACCACTATCATTTTTAGATTGCCTTATTCTGGACATTCAAATCAATGCAATAAGATGTGAAATAAAAGTAAGAGTAACAAATTTATGGAAGAGTAATATAAAATTTTTATTTATAGAAATATCACTGTTTTCCTGAAAAATCCTACACAATTAGAATGAGTAATAGATGTTAGCATACAATTACAGTCAACACACAACAAAATTAAAAGGTAATGATTTTATTTATGTGAGGTTCAAGAACAGACAAAACTAATCTCTGGTGAAAGTCAGAACAGCGGTTGCTCTGAGGGAGAATATTGCCTGGAAAGGAGCATAAAGAAAATTTCAAGGGGTATGAAGTTGTTCTGCATCTTGATTGGAGTACTGACTAATGAGTGTATACTGCACATTTAATATACGTAAATTTTACCGTCTGTAAATTGAAATCATGCAATATGTAGCCTTTTCATGCTGGCCTCTTTCACTTAGCAATATGCCCTTAAGGCATATTGTCTTTTTGTGGCTTGATAACTCATTTCTTTTTATCACTGAATACAATATTTGATTGTATAGATGTGTCATAGTTTCTGTATTCACTCACCTGTTGAAAAACATCTTGGGTGCTTCCAGGCTTTGGCAATTATGATAAAGCTACTATAAGCACTGCAGTGCAGATTTTTTTAAAAAACTTTTATGTTTATTTATATTTGAGAGAGAGAGCATGTGCACACAAGCAGGAAAGGGGCAGAGATGGAGACAGAATCCGAAGCAGGCTCCAGGCTCTGAGCTGTCAGCACAGAGCCCGTTGTAGGGAGCGGTGAGATCATGACCTGAGCCCAAGTTAGATACTTAACCAACTAAGCCACCCAGGTTCCCCTGAAGTACAGATTTTTATGTGAACATAGTTTTCAATTCATTTGGGTCGATACCTAGAGAACAATTGTGAGATCACATGATAAGACTGTTAAGCTTTCTAAGAAACTGTCTGTGTTCCAAATCAGCTGTACCATTTTGCACTCCCTCCAGCAATGAATGAGAGTCCCTGTTCTTTCATCCTCACCAGGATATGATATTGTAAGGTTTTTGGAGGACTTTCTCCATTCTAATGTGTGTGTGGCAGTATCTCATTGTTTTAATTTGGAGTTCCCTAATGACATTTGATGTTGAACATCTTTTCATATCCTCGTTTGTCATCTGTACAGCTTCACTGTTGAGGTGTCTGTTCAGATCTTTTGCCCATATTTAAATTTCATTGTTTTCTTATTGAGTTTTAAGACCTATTTCTAAATTTTTGATATGTCCTTTATCATATATGTATAAATGTTTTTTTCTAATCTGTAGCTTTCCATTGTCTTAACAGTGTCTTTATCAGAGTAGAAGTTTTTAACTTTAATGTAGTCCAACTTATCATTTTTGCTTATGGATCATGCTTTTTGTAGTATAACTAAAAACTAATCACCAAAACCAAGATTACCTATTTTCTTTTATAAGTTTTTAGTTTTATAATTTTGGTTTTACATTTTGGCCTATGACCCAATTTGAGTTCATTTTTGTGAAAGATGTAAGATCTGTTCTAGATTCATTTTTTTTTTTGCAATGAATATCCAGCTGTCCCTGCACCATTTGTTGAAGAAAAATCATTTCTCCATTGAATTGCTTTGTTCTTTTGTCAAAGATCAGTTGACTATATTTGTATTGGTTGATTTCTGGACTCTCTTTTTGTGCCATTGATCAATTTGTCTATTATTTTACCAATACCACACTGCCTTAATTACAGTAGCTTTGTCAAGCCGTGTCAGTCCTTTGACTCAATTCTTCTTCAGTATTCTTCAGTATTGTGTATTGGCTATTGGTCTTTTGCCTCTCTGTATAAATTTTATACTCAGTTTTTCAATATCCACAAGACAACTTCCTCTGGGATTTTGACTAGGATTGTGTTGAATCTGTTGATCTAGGTGGGAAGAACTGACATCATAACAATACTGCGTCTTCCTGTCCATGAATATGTATTACCTCTCCATTTATTTAGATCTAGGATTTCTTTCATCAGATTTTTGTATTTTTTCATATATATAGATCTTGTACATATTTTATTAGATTTTAACTTAAGTATTTCTTGAAGTTCTGGGGCGCTAATATAAATGGTGTGGTGTTTCAACTTTCAAATTCCAGTTGTTCGTTGCTGATATATACAAACCTAATTGACTTTTCTTTTTTGTTTTTTATTTATAAATTCTTTTTTATTTATTTTTAATTTACATCCAAGTTACATATGGTGCAATCATGATTTCTGTAGTAGAATCCAGTGATTCATCCTTTACATATAACATCCATTATTCATCCTAACAAGTATCCTCCTTAATGCCCCTTGCCCATTTAGCCCTTCACCCCCCACAACCCCTCCAGCAACCCTCAGTTCTCTATATTTAAGTCTCTTACATTTTGCCCCCTCTTTTTTTATATTATTTACTATTTCCTTACCTTATGTTCTTGTTTTGTATCTTAATTTCCACATATGAGTGAAGTCATATGATATCCATCTTTTTCTGACTGACTAATTTCACTTAGCATAATACCCTATAGTTCCATCCACATTGTTGCAAATGGAAGATTTCATTCTTTCTCATTGGCAGGTAATATTCTATTGTATAAATATACTACATCTTCTTTATCCATTGTTCTGTCAATGGACATTTGGGCTCTTTCCATACTTTGGCTATTGTCTGTAGCACTGCTATAAACATTGGGATGCATGTTCCCCTTCGAAACAACACACTTATATCCTTTGGGTAAATGCCTAGTAGGGCAGTTGCTGGGTCATGGGGTAGTTCTAGTTTTAATTTTTGAGGAACCTCCATACTGTTTTCCAAAGTGGCACCAATTTGCATTTCCTACCAGCAGTGCAGAAGGGTTCTTCTTTCTCCTCATCCTCGCCAACATCTGTCATTGTCTGAATTGTTAATTTTAGCCATTCTTACAGGTGTGAAGTGGTATTTCATTGTGGTTTTGATTTGTGTTTCTCTGATGATGAGTGATATTGAGCATCTTTTCATGTGTCTGTTAGCCATCTGGATATCTTCTTTGGAAAAATGTCTCTTCATGTCCTCTGTCCATTTCTTCACTGGATTGTTTGTTTTTTGGGTGTTGAATTTGATAAGTTCTTTCTAGATTTTGGATACTAACCCTTTATCTGATATGTCATTTGCAGTATCTTTTTGCATTCTACCGGTTGCCTTTTACTTTCACTGATTGTTTCCTTTGCTGTGCAGAAGATTTTTATCTTGATGAGGTCCCAATACTTCATTTTTGCTTTTGTTTCCCTTGTCTCCAGAGACATGTTGAGTAAGAAGTTGCTGTGGCCAAGGTCAAAGAAGTTTTTGCCTGCTTTCTCCACTAGAATTTTGATGGCTTCCTGTGTTATGTTTAGGTCTTTCATCTATTCTTAGTTTATTTTTGTGTCTGGTGCAAGAAAGTGGCCCAGGTTCATTTTTCTGCATGTTGCTGTCCAGTTTTCCCAACACCATTTGCTGAAGAGACTTTGTTTATTTCATTGGATATTCTTTCCTGATTTGTCAAAGATTAGTTGGCCATTTGTTTTTGGGTACATTTCTGGGTTCTCTATTTTGTTACATTGATCTGAGTGTCTGTTTTTGTGCCAATACCATACTGTCTTGCTGATTATAGCTTTGTAATACATAAAGTCTGAAATTATGATACCTCCAGTTTTGGTTTTCTTCTTCACGATTGGCTTGGTTATTCTGGGTCCTTTCTGGTTCCATATATATTTTAGGATTATTTGTTTTTAGCTCTGTGAAGAATGCTGGTGTTACCAATTGACTTTTCTATATTAACCTTGCTTAATTAGTTCCAGGATTTTTTGTTGTTGTCATTTTTGGGGCTTTGTAAGTTCTGTGGAATATACTGACAATTCTGTCATCTTCAGGCAACTTCTTTTTTTCCAATCTCTACCTTTTATTTCCTTTTATTGCCTTATTATACAGGACTTCCAGTATGATGTTGAAAGGAGTGGTCAGAGGGAACATTCTTGCCTAGTTCTTAGTCTATATGCAAATTATTCCTCAATGAAATAAGTTAATTAAAAACTAATAGTTCTTCTGTATTCCAGCAGTGAACATCTAAACATACAACGTAAGAGAAAGTTTTTCCATTGTAATACATGAAAAGCTAAATTTAACCAATGGCCAAGACATAAAGTAAGCTACAAAACTTCACTGAGAGGTATAAAAGATCTGAATGAATGAGCAGGGATATCAGATTCTATCTCAAGGAAAGACTTAGTATTGCAAATATTTCCAAAATCAGTTTGTAGCCTTAATGAAATTCAAATCAAAATTCTAATAATGGAATTTTTTATTAACCTATAGAAATATTCTAGTTTAGAAGTATGAACAGGCAGTTAGGAGTTAAGATGGCAGAGTAGTAAGGGGACCCTGGGATTGTCTTGTCCCTCGAACACAGCTAGATCAACATCAAACCATTTTGAACGCCTAGGAAATTGATTTGAGGATTAACAGCACAATCTGCATAATTTCAGGGAGAAAACTCGGCAGTTGTGTGGTGCAGAAAGGTGAATTGGGGGAGAGAAGAGCTGCAAGGCTGCAGAGGAGAGGGAGCCATTTTTGTGGAGAGGGTAAAGACGGGGAGAGAAAACAGTCCATTGGGTTTGCACAAAAAAGCACTCCACCAGAAAGCAGCTAGAGAGAAAGAGTGAACACATTCACAGGGGATTACAGAAGAAAACAGTTCCCCAAAACCACTGATGGAGGAAAGGAGAGGGTCTCAATACCATCAGCTTTTTACCAACAGCAGAACACAGAGTCTGAAGTTTAAGAGGTTAGTGCCTGGTGGTCCTCTGGCAAGGAAGCAGGGTGGAGCCCTGAGAGCAGGCAGCACATTTTAAGTATCCATGGGTCACAGTGGGAACAGCAGTTCTGCTTGGAATGCATTTGTTATAGATGATACAGCCTCTCCGCAGGCAAAGACCTGACAGGCATCATCAAGCCACCATGTACACTTGTATAGGAACAAAAACTCTGACAGAGGGCAGCAAACCCTAGTGTCAGCTGTGTGTGACAGTTTACCATACAGTGGCACAATTCTTTCGTGGGTCAAGCTGGCCTCATCCACAGCATGGTGAAACCCTCCCCCAGAGGACCACTACCGTCCCAGCCACAGAGGCCTCTGAAGTGTGGGGTTTTGAAACAGAGCCATGCTGTAGATAAACCTCTGGACAGAGGTGCCACCTGGTAGGTGGACAGCTCTGACACAAGGAAGGTGGGAAGCTGACAGTTGCAGAGGAGATACAGGAGGGGTAACTGATCCGGTGACTGGTCTGTGAGGGCACCAAATTCCTGCTCTGGAGATTAGAAAGCAGGGTGAAGCCATTTTCATCATTAGCCCACCAACACTGATCCACCCCAGTGAGCTGAAGAGAATCACCAAGTGGAGAACACCAAGCCCGGCCCCCATGCCCTCCAGGCATATCTCCACTAGGGCAAGTTGACCTGAGAATCAGAGCAGCACGCCCTCATCAAGAAGACCAAAACAAGTTCTTTCCACCAGCTTAGTCTACTGTACAGAGACTGCTACAAAGTTTCTGCTCTAGGGGAAACTGAATCTCGTTTCATTTGGATTTTTTGTTTGTCCATTTATTCATTTTATTGTTGTTATTTTTCTTTTGTTTCTTGAATACATAAAGAGCAAATTTTTTTAAAAATTTTTCTCTCTTCTCTTTTTTCTATCAGATTTTCTTAACAAGCAGACCAAAACATGCCTAGAATCTAGCTTCCTTTATTTGATTTTTAAAATTTTTATTTCATTCTATTATTATGATTGTTTTTTCTTCCTACAAAATGACAAGGGAGAGGAATTCACCTCAAAACAAAGAACAGGAAGAAATGATGACCAGGGATTTAATCAATGCAGACATAAAATGTCCGAACTAAAGTTTAAAATAATGATTATAAGGATACTAGCTGGACTTAAAGTATAGAGGACACCAAAGAATCCCCTTCTGCAGAGATACAAGAACTAAAATATAGTCAGGCTGAAATTTAAAATGCTGTAACTGAGATGCAAACCCAAGTGAAATCCATAAAAATGAGAATGGACAAGACAAAGGAGCAAATTAGTGATGCAGAAGGTAAAATTGTGGAAAATAATGAAGCTGAAAAGAAGAGGGCAACAAAGGTCAGGGATCACAAAGGCGGACTTAAGGAACTCAGAAATTTATTAAAACATAAAAACATTTATATCATGGGAGTCCCAGAAGAGGAAGAGAGAGAAAAAGGGGCAGACAGTTTATATGAGCAAATTATAGCTATAAACTTCCCTAATTTGGGGTGGACACAGACATCAAAATCCAAGAAGCACAAAGAATTCCCATTAATAAAAGCCGGCCATTACCAAGACATATAGTCAAATCACAAAATACACAGACAAGGAAATAATTCTGAAAGCAGCAAGGTAAGAGAAGTCCTCAACCTGTAGGGAAGACAGATCAGGTTTGCAGCAGATCTGTCCACAGAAACTTGGTGGCCAGAAGGGAGTGGCATGATGTATTCAATGTGCTGAATGGGAAAAATATGCAGCCAAGAATACTCTCTCTATCCAGCAAGGGTATTATTAAGAATAGGAGAGAGTTTCCCAGAAAAATGAGAACTAAAGGAGTTTGTGACCACTAAACAGCCTTGCAAAAAATTTTAAGGGGGACTCTTTGAAGAAAAAAAGTCCAAAAGAAACAAGGACAAGAAAGGACCAGAGAGCACCACCAGAAACATCAACTCTACATGCCGGAGTCCAGCTCCAGCTGGTCCCGGGGTCCCTGAAGGATGGACAGTGTTGGCGAGAGAGGGATGAGAGAGCCAGGAAATTCTTTCTGGTCACCAGGCAGGCATCTCTGCTCTGACTGAGACTTAGCTTTATTTTATAATTAAGTGTTTGGGAGACAGCACAGAAGTGGCATTTGCCTTAGACAATGATTTTTTATGACAAATTTCTTTGATATGTAAAAATTTCCCAGAACATAGATTTGTAGAAGACTCATGCATAACCTTCACAAATAGTGATTGAAGTAGGTGATTTAGATGCTTATCCTATGGGGAAGGAAGGGATCTTTAGCATTCACATACAAGCAAGACAATGTTTTTAGCATAGCAAAGGCAAAGTTAGTTCTTTGTGAGCAGAGGTCAATAGCCTGTTTGCTTAAGGGAAAGTATTAAGAAAAACAGGTTTTTCAAGAAGCGCAGTGTTTGCGCTCATAATCACAAAAGAAGAAGTTCCTACAATAAGTTCCTTCACAAGCTGCAATCAGCATATCAAGGCCAGCATAAGTCACTCCAAATACCAGTCAGCAAGGTGCTTAGGGGCTGGGGTGGGGGTCGGTGCTCAAGCATAAACAATTGAGTGGTGGTGGATATTGGTCATCATCTGAGGGCAAGAGACCATGCAAACTTGCCTTAACCTCACAAGGAGTTTTCTCAACTAGGGAGTTCAGAATGGCTTCCAACATCTACGGGTAACACAGTGGCACTAAATTCATACCTTTCAATAATTACTTTGAATGTAAGTAGTCTAAATGCTCCAATCAAAATCCGAATAGATTTAAAAAAAAAAAAGATGAATCTATTTTCTGCCTACAAGAGACTAATTTTAGACCTAAACACACCTACAGATTGAAAGTGAGGGGATGGAGAGTCATCTATTACGCCAATAGATGTCAAAAGAAAGCTGAAGTAGCCATACTTACATGATACAAATGAGATTTTAAGACAAAAACTGTGGTAAGTGATGAAGAAAGGCATTAATTCATATTAAAGAACCTAGCCATCAAGAATATCTACCAATTATAAATATTTATGCCCCCAACTTGGAAGAATCCAAGTATATAAATCAATTAATCACAAACATAAAGAAACTCATCTAAGATAATACCATTATTATCCATTAATGGCTTTGAATGACACAGTGGACCAGATGGACTTAACAGACATATTCAAAACATTTCATCCTAAAACAGTAGAATATGCATTCTTCTTGAGTGCACATAGAACATTCTCCAGAATAGATCATATATTGGGTCACAAATCAACCCTCAACAAGTGCAAAAAGGTCAGTATCATACTATACATATTTTCAGATCACAACACTATGAAACTTGAAGTCAACCACAAGAAAAAATTTAGAAAGCCCTCACATACATGGAAGTTACAGAACATCCTACTATTGAATGAATGGGTTAACCATGAAATTAAAGAAGAAACAAAAAAATACATCTAAGCAAATGAAAATGTGGCAGTCCAAACCTTTTTGGTATGCAGCAAAAGCAGTCCTAAGACAGAAGTATACTGCAATTCAGGCCTCTCTCCAGAAGCAAAAAAAGTCCCAAATATACAACCTAACCTTCCACCGAAAGGAGCTAAGAAAGAAACCAGCAAATAAAGCCTAAAGCCAGAAAAAAAAAAAGGAAATAATAAAGATGAAGAGCAGGAAAAAAATGACAATGACGTATAAACAAACAAAAAACAGTAGAACAGACCAGTGAAACTAAGAGCTGGCTTTTTGAAAGTATTAATATAATTGATAAAGCCCTACCCAGAGTTATCAAGAGAGAGAGAGAGAGAGAAAGAGAAAGAACCCAAATGGATAAATCACAAAGGAAAGGGAAGAGATCACAACCAACACCAAAAACCCAAACAATTATAAGAGAATACTATGAAAAATTAGATGCCAACAAACCAGGTAATCTTTTTTTTTTTTTTACAAATAGTTTATTGTCAAATTGGTTTCCATATAACACCCAGTGCTCATCCCCATAAGTGCCCTCCTCCATGCCCAACTCCCCCCTCCCCCCCACATCCATTAGTCCTCAGTTTGTTTCTCAGCATTCAAGAGTCTCTCATGTCAAACCAGGTAATCTTGAAGAAATGGATAAATTCCTAGAAATTCACAAACTCCCACAACTGAAACAGGAAGAAATAGAAAATTTGAACAGACCCATAACCAACAAAGAAATTGAATCAGTAATCAAAAATCTCCCAACTAACAAGAGTCCTGGGCCAGATGGATTCCTATGGGGAATTCTATCAGGCATTTAAAAAAAAAGTTAATACCTTTCTTCTCAAACTGTTCCAAAAAATAGAAATGGAAGGAATACTTCCAAACTCATTCTATGAGGTCAGCATTACCTTGATTCCAAAACCAGACAAAAATCCCACAAAAAAAGAATTACAGGCCAATATTCCTGATGAACACAGATGCAAAAATACTCAAGAAGAGAGGCACCTGAGTGGCTCAGTCAGCTGAGCATTCAGCTTCGGCTCAGGTCATGATCTCATGGTTGATGAGTTTGAGCCCTGTGTTGGGCTCTGTGCTGACAGCTCAGAGCCTGGAGCCATTTTCAGATTCTGTGTCTCCCTCTGTCTCTCTGCCCCTCCCCCTCTCATGTTCTATCTCTCTCTGTCTCAAAAAAAAAAAAAATTAAAAAAATACTCAACAAGATATTAGCAAATTGAATTCAGCAGTACATTAGGATGCCTGGGTGGCCTAGTCAGTTAAGTGTCAGACTCATTTCGACTCGGTCGTGATCTCATGGTTCATGAGTTTGAGTCCCACATCGTTCTCTACACTAATGGTATGAAGCCTGCTTGGCATTATCTCTCTCCCTCTCTCTCTGCCCCTCCCCTGCTCATGCTCTCTTTGTCTCTCTCAAATAAATAAATAAACATTAAAAAGCAGTAGATTAAAACAACTATTCACAGCAGACAAGTGGGATTTATTCCTGGGCTGCAGGGCTGGTTCGATATACACAAATCAATCAGCATGATACAATGCATTAATAAAGGAAAGGATAAGAACCAGATGATCCTGTCAGTAGATGCAGAAAAAGCATATGACAAAATATAGCATCAATTCTTTATTAAAACCCTCAAGAAAGTAAGGATAGAAGGAACATACCTCAACACCATAAAGACCATATGCAAAACACTCACAGCTAATATCATCCTCAGTGGGGAAAACTGAGAGCCTTCCCCTACAATCAAACAAGATAAAGATTCCACCTCACCATTTCCATTTAACATAGTGTTAGAAGTGTTAGCCCCAGCAGACAACTGAAAGAAAGAAAAAACATCCAAATTGGCAAAGATGAAATCAAACTTTTTCTATTTGCATATGACATAATGCTCCATGTAGAAAATCTGAAAGATACCACCAAAAAATTTCTAGAATATATGAATTCTGAAAAATTGCAGGATATAAAATCAACATGCAGAAATCTGTTGCATTTTTATACACCAATAATGAAACAGCAGAAAAAGAAACCAAGGACTCAGTCCCATTTACAGTTGCACCAAAAACAATAAGGTACCTAGGAATAAATCTAACTGAAATGTTTCTACATTTTAACAAAGTTTGTTTTTCCAATCCATGATCATGGAATGCTTTTCTATTTCTTTGTAGCCTCTTCAATTTCTTTCATAACTGTTCTATAGTTTTCAGAGTATAGATTTTACCTTTTCAGTTAGACAAAGCAGGAAAGAATATTCAATGGGAAGAAAAGACAGTCTGAATTTTCAACAAATGGTGTTGGGAAAACTGGATGGCAACATGCAAAAAAAAAAAGTGTATTCTTACACTGTACACAAAAATAAATTCAATTTATTTAATCAAATGGATGAAAGACCTAAATGTGAGTCAGGAAACCATCAAAACTGTAGAGGAGAACGCAGGCAGCAACCTCTTTGGCCTTGGCCAGAGCAATAACTTATTAGATACATCACTGAAGGCAAAGGAAACAAAAGCAAACATGAACAATTAGGACTTCATCAAATTAAAAACTTCTACACAGCAAAGGAAACAATCAACAAAACTAAAAGGCAACCTACAGGATGAGAGAGGATATTTGCAAATGACCTATCTGATAAAGGGTAAGTATCCAAAATCTGTAAGGAACTATCAAATTCAACACCCAAAAAACAAATGACCCATCGAAGAAATGGGCAGAAGACATGAATAGACACTTTTCCAAAGAAGACATCCAGATGCTAACAAACACATGAAAAGATGCTCAACATCACTCATCATCAGGGAAATACAAGTCAAAACCATGATAAGATACCACCTCACACCTGTCAGAATGGCTAAAATTAACAACAGGAGAAATAACAGGTGTTGGCAAGGATGCAGAGAAAGGGGAACCCTCTCATGCTGTTGGTGGGAATGCAAACTGGCACAGCACAGCCACTTTAGACAACAGTATAGAGGTTCATCAAAAAACTGAAAATAGAACTTACCCTACCACCCAGCAATTACATTACTAGGTATTTACCCAAAGGGTACAAAAATTAAAAGATTCAAAGGGGTACATGCACCCCAATGTTTATAGCATTATCAACAATAACCATGAAGAGAGCCCAGATGTCCATCGACTGATGAATGGATAAATGTATATACACATACATGTATACACACACACACACACACAGACACACACACTGGAATATTACTCAGCCATCAAAAAGACAGAAATCTTTCCATTTGCAAAGACATGGTTGGGGCTAGAATGTATTATGCTAAGTGAAATAAGTCAGTAAGAGAAAGACAAATACCATATGATTTCACTTATATGTGGGATTTAAGAAACAAAACAGATGAACATATGGGGTGGGGAAGGACAAGAAAGAGAAATGAACCAGAGGAGACCCTTAATGACAGAGAAAAACTATGGATTGACAAAGGGAAGGTCGGTGGGAGACGGGCTAGTTGAGTGATGGGTACTAAGGAGGGCACTTGTATGAGCACTGGGTTTTGTATGTAAGTGATGAATCACTGAATTCTCCTGAAATGAATATTGCACAAGTATGAACAGGCGAAAGTGGTAGACATTTTTAAAAATAGGAGAAATGAAGAGGAGCTTTCTCTGCCAAAAATCAAAACATTTCATGAAGTAACACTAGTTAAAATATGTATTACAAGTATAAAAAGTAGACAAATTAGAAAAGCATACTACAGGGGCACCCGGGTGGCTCAGTCGGTTAAGCATCCAACTTCGGCTCAGGTCATGATCTCACGGTTCGTGGGTTCGAGCCCTATGTCGGGCTCTGTGCTGACTGCCAGCTCAGAGCCTGGAGACTGTTTCAGATTCTGTGTCTCCCTCTCTCTCTCTGACCCTCCCCTGTTCATGCTTTGTGTGTGTGTGTGTCTCTCTCATAAATAAAACAATAAAAAGTTTAAAAAGAAAAAAGAAAAGCAAAACATACTACGTAGCCCAGAAACAGTTTCTAGTATATTTAAGAATTTAAAATATAATAAAACTGTCCAAAAACTGGGAGAGGATAATTTAATAAGTGTTATTGAGATAATTATTTAGAAACAATAAGTTAGAGATTCACCACACACATTATATGAAAATAAATTTCAAATGCATTCAACTGTGCATCCAAAGTTTCCTAGGAAACAGACCTTAAGGAGATTGGCTATATAGGAGGTTCAGTATTGAGTCATTAGTCTGCTGGAGCAGAAGGGTAGTCAGGCTGACATGTGGTCAACACAGATAGCTCAACCCACACCATAAAGAGCTGTAGAACTGGAATTGCCCTTCAAAATTGTCCCAAATTAAGACAAGGGCCTTTGGACCCTGGTGTCAACCAGATGTTCGATATGGGGTTCACACCAGAGGGTTGTAATCTTGGGTGAGACAGCTCCCTTTAGCTGAGAGGAATTCCAGGAGAGGAATTCAACTGTAAGCCATCAGCAACCAATACTTCCAGCTATTGGTGGGCGAGAGCCTCAGTCTTGAAGACAGATCTGAGTGGCACACATATCCATTACATAGTTAAGTGTAAAAGGTGAAATTATGAAACAAATAAAGGAAAATATTGATAAATATTCCTAAAATAGGACTCAGAAAGACTTTTTTGTGATACTTTCCATATCAGACAAAAAGAGTTGTACAGCAGCCATTGTGACAATTGGCTTTATCAAGGTTGGGAGTATAGGTGGGAAGAGAAGCCAGGAGGAAAAACCACTAGCATCACTGTGGTCCATGTGTGACTTCCCTTGCCTGCAAGGCTGGACATCTAGAGGACTGGCTTTTCCTTCCAGTGCTGATTTTCTCAAAGCCCTGAGAAATAGAGCACGTCTGCCTTGGCTTATGACCTGAACTGTTTGCTCCTATAAGACCCTCAGAATTAATTCACATTTGTGTCTGGTAGGGAGGGACTGGTTTTCAATCACCCAAAGGGCCTTCTTTCAAACGCAGCGTGCTTATAAGAAAGCATGGTGTCCAAGAAATATTCCCCTAACTCTCCTTACAATTGCATATCACAGGTGGCCTCACCCCACTTTTGTGAGCCTGTTTTAAAAAATCAAGGAGCTTCTGAACATCTAGTGTGGCAGACTTCTTTCCAGATGTGCTCTCTGTGTCCCATGTTGTCACTTGTTACTTTGTTCTGAATCCTTGGGAAGGCTGATGCATACTTAGAGACTATGACGCTCTAAGAAGAAAGAAGTCATTCTCAGGGTTAATAATAATTATGATAATAGCAGCCACAGTGACTATACCAGACACTGTGAGACACTTTCAGATATCATCTCACCAAATCACCCTAAGTCTCCACTTTACAGACATAGGAGGTGAGTCTTAAAGTGACCAAGTTGCCCCAGGTGACACAGCTGAAAGCACTCTCTGCAGCACCTGGATGTGAATTAAGATCTGTCTGATCCAAAACACCTCACTCTCTGTGTTACCTCCATTTCCTCTCAGGCTCCGTTCAGTGAGACAGGCTACGGAAACCACTCAATGTGCAACTATAATTGGATCAGTGTTTCTGAGTCTTGGCTTCATCAGCGAAGTTCCAAAAATCCTATTGGTTCTAGTGAAAAGCCAAGTTTGGGAACTATATATTAGATGCACACGAAAATACCCTAGAATACAAAATCGGTGTCTTCTCAAAAGCTAATGTTACCTCTCTTCCGAAATTTTGAGATTGCATCATTGGACGATCCTGTGACTACTTTGAGAGTTTTGTTTACAATTTTATTTTTATGTTAACCTAACAGAAAGGTAACTAAACAAAAACACGGAACATAGAAGCTTTAGTTGGCTTAGAAATTTTCAGTGCTCTGGCACTTGGGTGGCTCAGTCAGTTAAGTGCCTGACTTCAGCTCAGCTCATGATCTCATGGTTCATGGGTTTGAGTCCCGCATCAGGTCCTGTGCTGACAGCTCAGAGCCTGTAGCCTACCTCAGATTCTGTGTCTCCCTCTTTCTCTGCCCCTCCCCCACTCACACTCTGTATTTCTCTCTGTCTCTCAAAAATAGATAAACATTTAAAAACAATTTTTTAAGAAATTATAGGGTTTGCTATGCATCATGTGTGAGCAAGAGTTATAGCTCTGAACAAAATTAGAAAGCCTTGGTTCAAGTTTCAGCCCTATCACTTACTACCTATGTGATTTTACTTTTCACCTATGTGATCTTCATCTTGAACTTCCTCCTTAAACTGATGGAAGCCAACTAGATATTTGAACAACAGAATGACATGCTCGGGTTTAGGGGGAACCTCTCTCCAGAATATTAAAAAACAAGAGACTAAGATGTTGTTCAAGGGTGACCAGGGTATTAATAATGCTTCCTTCACCCACCCATTCCAACCTTCATGAAGTTCAAGATAAGGAGAGCAATCTGATGCTGATTTCGGCTTAAGAGTTAGAAGACCCTGTTTTTTGTAAGGGCTCCTTAAACTGAAGCATATATGTCATTAGTTCTTTGAAAATAAAGATGTGAGATCCGAGCCTACAAGAGCAGTGACATAACAAGAATCTGATGTGACCTCAGATCTTGTAAAGATCCTGTCCACTGGGGAACTGGAAGTCCAGTGTCCCATGCCAAGGATTGTTGTGTCTGCTTCTGCCCTGTGCATTCTACTCAACTGTGATTCAGTACCTTAGGACCTTAACTAACTTGGCATGTGGCATCTGTCCCAGCTCTATTACCTTCATGCTTCTTGATTGACAGAGAAGTACTAGGTATGAGATTTGAATTGGGATAAAGGTTGTACAGTAAAAGGAAACAATCACTTCTTACACACATGGAGGTAGCTTTGGAGCCCACCAAGGACCTCATTGTCTTCTCATTTGTGATGCTCAGGCTCTCCCATTCAGAAAAAGAGCAGCGTTTTGTCTCACCTATCATCCAGTTTACTCATACAGCCCATTTCTCAAACTTCCCTTCACAAGCACCAGATAGACACGTGGTTGCTCCTAGATTTTGTTCCTTGACATTCTGGAGGAGCATTGATTTGCTTGTGTCCTTACAGGTTGCTTAGCAATGAAACCACAGGAGGCAGGGTGAGCAGCACGTAACTTCACAGGTGGCCCTTGCTGTTGCATTGGTTTCCACCCTCTGTTTCAGCTCAGTTTACTCTTTTTACTGTTCAGTAAAGTCCTGATCTCAGTGTTTATATGACGACTTATGTTTGTGCCTGTTCTCTTGTAAACCACCTGAAAACATTTTGAAAGCATGAATGGCCCACACCATACACAAATTCTATCATTTCAGACTTCCATGTCATGTCTGTGGTGGGAGCACGGTTAGGTGTCAGGGCACACATCTGGAAATTCACTCTCCTGTGGAGCCGCCCAAGAAATCTGATCAGGCATCTGACAGACTTCTGCCATGCTAATATAGGCACAGAAGGATGAGCTGGCATCCAGAAAATCACATGGCAACCATCCCTCTCTCTGGGGAAGCTTTGCCAGGAAGCCTATTTACTACAATGAATTGTATAGAACAGAAATATTAGGGTTTTGACATTGGATTCTAGCAGCACATTTGTGAAATGGCAGAGGATGGAAAGAACAGGACCTTGGGGTTAGACAAGACCTGGGTCTCAACCTCAGGCAAGAGAGACACAAAATTCATGACCAAGAGAAGAGTGCGCACAGTGTGGCATGGTGCTTTTGCTGGCACGCCGACATGCATGCACACCGCACTAGATCCCTGCACTTCTGATCCCACTGAACAGAACCTGGCAAGCCCAGCTCAGAAAGGGGTTTATGGAGCCAGGCAGCCTCCTTAACTGTAGCAGTAGCCTGTCAGATCTTACTTTAAATGTCACAAAACCATTTTTTACAGAAATATAAATTTCTAAATTAGCTTTTTCCTTTACACATTCCTTTGGCATATGTGCTAAGCACATGTTTAAAAAAACTGACTATAGTTCAATTCTGATTTTCTTACTTTAAAATGATCAGCACTTCACACTCTTATGCATCATATAAGCCTTACATCTTTTTTGAGCTCACAGGAGGGCGGACAAGTGTGAAAGTACAGTTTTGTGGGTCATACCAAGTTAGCACCTGCAGGAATTTTGTATCTGGACCTGTTACCATCCGGGTGACTTCCAGTGCACAGGTTTTCAGCCAGAAGTATCGGAATATCACAGTGCAGCATTTGGAAATGGTTGTGAAGAAGAAAAATGCTACAACATCCTGCTTCAAGGCACTGGATTTTTTCTTTACCTCCTAAGGTTTGAAATTAGGACTTTGTTTAAACACACATCTTCATCGAGGTTTATGTTGTTAAAAACACTTCTGTTCGCTTCAACATCCCTAAAACCGTGATGTATGTTACACTTGCCAGTAGCCAGGCAGCACTCATGACACTTATCATTGTGCACAGGTGAATGTTAGTTGTAGCTCTGCTCCCCATCTCTCCATTTGAGGCCAGTACATCACTGGTACTATGTATATTCAGCTGCTGTTTAAAAAGTTCCACACAACAAAGGCCATAAAGATTCACTGTGACAAAGCATGGACACAAAATGTTGCATTTGCAAAGGGCATTGAAGTAAGGCAGCAGAGCCGAAATTTGATATTTGTGGAAGAAATGTCCATGATTGTATGAATGGTCTCCATTCCGTAAACCAAAGCAACGATTAAATTCTAGATGAAATCAAAAGAAAGAAAACACTTATACAGCAGTTGAAATCAGGTTGTGTTTTTTTGCCGAGATGCTTGCAAAAGGATTGGCAGTTACTTCATGATATAATTGAAGCAATATATGATAAAAGATATAGGTAAGTCTAAAGGAGCTCTTTTATTAAGTATAAGATAAAAATTATAATTGTAAGAAAGCATTATGTCACAGTTTGTATTTTTTCTTATACATGAAACAACAGTATTTTACTTCTTTAAAAAAAATTTTTTTAATGTTTTATTTATTTCTGAGAGAGAGAGAGAGAGACAGCCTGAGCAGGGGAGGGTCAGAGAGAGACAGAAACAGGCTCCAGGCTCTGAGCTGGCTGTCAGCACAGAGCCAGCTCAAACCCACAAATCATGAGATCATGACCTGAGCCGAAGTTGGACATTTAACCGATTGAGCCACCCAGGTGACCCCACAGTATTTTACTTCTTATAGTTGATGGAATCTGGTACTTAAAACAGAAGAGCTAAAATTTCCTTAGATAACTATTATATCTATTGCCCAATTGTTAGCAATGGAAGACTGACAAAATTTACTACCAGAATTACATGTCTGGCCACAAGCTGATGCACCCTCAGATGGTTTTGATGTGAACAACAAAGATTTCATGGTCTTAGAGATGGAAATACTAAAGCCCAGAATCCAACAGCCTCCATTTAGTCACTGGATATTTATTTAATCAAATGACCATGAGTGTGTGAAGCATGGATGCCCTTTTACCAATGTTCCATGTGGACACTTGGGCTTAGAGGGGACAAGAGGGGAAGAAGAGGCAAAAACAGAGAGGAGAACCAGATAGGAGGAACTTTCATTTCAGACAGCTATTGACTTAGCCCTTAGCAGTGTTTATTTTCTTTAACCTCTGCTCCACGACACCTTCTCCACAATTCCCTCCTACCTTTTCTTCTGTCCCCACGCCCATGTTCTTCCTTTGCCTTTGTCCCCTCCTGCCCTACATTCCTGTCCTAAACCTTGAGATGGCAGATTAATTGGGGGTGGGGAAGGGAATGGGGCCTGTAGGGAGAAAGCAGCACAAACAGCAAGCCTTGACCAAACACTTTAAAAACTTAAAATAGCCAGTCTTTTTCCATCTCAAATCCTAGATCAGGAGTTGCAAACTATAGCCTGCTGCCTGTTTTGTAAATAAAGTTTTATTGAGTCACAACCACACCCATTCACTTATATCTTGCCTATGTCTGCCTTCACACTACAGTGACAGAATTGAATAATCTCAACAGACACAATATCCACAAAGCCTAAAATGTTTACTAGTGTGTCTAGATAATGTGCTTCCCCAAGAGTATTCTGCACAATTCTAGTTGTGCAAAATGTTCAACAGATGTTGCTAGAAAGAAAACGATTCTCAGGTCAAATATTTTTAGAAACTTTGCTTTTCAAGGAAACAACCTCCTTGACCTCCACCGCAGCAACTTCTTACTTGACACATCCCCAAAAGCAAGGGAATCAAGAGCAAAAATAAACTGTTGGGACCTCATCAAGATTAAAAGCTTCTGCACAGCCAAGGAAACAACCCAGAAAATTAATAGGCAACCAACGGAATGGGAAAAGATAGTTGCAAATGACATATCAGATAAAGGGTTAATATCCAGAATCTATAAGGAACTCACCAAACTACACGCCCGAAAAACAAACAACCCAGTGAAGAAATGGGCAGAAGA
>NW_027527940.1:1966716-2054941 GCF_008692635.1 Crocuta crocuta
AAACTATTGTTAAAAAAAAAAAAAAAAGAAAAAAGAAAGAAACTTTGCTTTTCAATCACAGGACTCCTTAGAGCCTTTAGTACCCGAATGTGAATTGTGAATTTCTGAGGATTGGCTGAAGAATGCAGCATTTTCCCAAGCTTATTTGGGAACGTTTTTCTTACACAGCTCTTGATGGGGATAGAGTTTCTCAAAACACACTTTAGAAAATAGCCTCTTTAACAATATCCAAGATACATTTATTAAGTAAGAAAAGCAAGATGTGTCCAGTACACATTCACCTGTATAAAGAGTGGGAAGGAAATGTAGTTAAGGGTTTACTTGTGAATGTTTCAGTTATCTCTTGAAAGGTCCAAAACTAGTTGGTAACACTGCTTACTTTCAGGTGAGCTGAAGCTGGGAGTGAGACTTTTTCTGCATTTTGACTTTTCAGTCATACCAGTATACTTTATTACCTAAATAATCAATCAATCTGTCAATCAGCATAATTAAATTTTGAAACAAAAATGCAAAATGGTAAACCACTTTGTAAAATGGTTTGACAATTTTTAACAAAGTTAAATATATGTTTACCATATGTCCCAACAGTTCTACTCCTAGGTATTGACCCACAGAGAAATGACAACATATGTCCATCCAAGGACTTGTAAACAGAGCTTCACAGCAGCTTTATTCATAATAGTCCTAAACTGGAAACAACCCAAATGTTTATCATTAGATGATTGAGTGCAGATTGGGGCACAGTCATGTAATGCAGTACTACTCAGCCATAAGAAAGCAACAAACCACTGATTAAGCAAATTAATAAGTTTCACAGATGTTATGCCGAGTGACAGCAAGAAACAAAGCAAGAATAGAAGAAACAAACCTATGGTGATAGAAATCAGATTATTGGTTGCCTGGAGTAGGTATAGGAGGATATGTGACTGCAAAGGGACACAACGGAATCTTCCAAGGGGATAAAGATGTCCTTTATCTTCATTGAGGTGGTGTCTACATAAATTTGTACATTTGTCATAACTCCTCAATCTGTACACCTAAAATGTGTGGATTTTTTTTTAATGTTTTTATTTATTTCTGAGAGAGACAGTGTGAACAGGGGAGGGTCAGAGAGAGAGGGAGACACAGAATTTGAAACAGGCACCAGGCTCTGAGCTAGCTGTCAGCAGAGAGTCCGACGCAGGGCTTGAACCCACGGACCATGGCATCATGACCTGAGCCGAAGTTGGACACTTAGCCAACCGAGCCACCCAGGTGCCCCTAAAATGTGTGGATTTAATTGCATATAAATTATACCTCAATGAAGTTAATTTTAAAAGGAAAGAAATAAATGTCTCCCTGAATCAATCAAAAGGGAGCCATGAAAAAGGAAGGAATATTCAAGAATGAGAAGATGGAGTCAAGTTAGCCCTCTGGTATGACTGCACACAGGATAAGTTTCTGCCCTATAGTAGGGGAACCCCAGAGAAAAAGAAATGAGCAGACCCTACCTGCACTGGTTCTTTTGTTTGCTACCTGAGGAGTCTGATTTACAAACCAGCAGAGCTGCTCCACCTGGTTGAAGGTCCCTATTTACCATGAATGAGTCTGGTGCCCCTTTCTCCCACATGCTGTGCACTGGATCATACTATGCTTTAGGCTGTCCCTGATGGTATTTGCTCTGTATCTGATGAGACCTTGCTAATTCAAAGCGTAGCTCCAATGGTCATTTTGGGTAAAACATTTGGTGAAAATGTAAACAACACAACTAACTTTGCTACAGCCCTGAAAGATTATCCCAAATGGGTTGTTTCCAATTACAAACCAATTGAGCTCCACAGTAAAAGACAGTAAAGAAGCCATTTGACTCTTAGAACACATCTCCTGGGGCACCTAGGTGGCTCAGTCGGTTAAGCGTTCGACTTCGGCTCAGGTCATGATCTCACGGTTCGCAGGTTTGAGCCCTGCATCAGGCTCTGTGCTGACAGCTAGTCAGAGCCTGGTGCCTGTTTCAGATTCTGTGCCTCCCTCTTTCTCTGACCCTCCCCTGCTCACGCTGTCTCTCTCTCTCAGAAATAAATAAAACATTAAAAAAAACTTTTTTTAAAAAAGAACACCTCTCCTGATGGAAATAACATGGTTGGTTAAATACATACATACATACATGCATACATACATACAAGCCAACATCTAAAAGTCCACCAGAGTGAAATAAGATACTGCAGCCCAAATCTAACCTCAAGGCAGCCTGTGTTCTTTTTTCCTCATTCCCACTTCAAGGCCAAGTGTGTTTTCACACTGAGCATAGGAATCAGCCTTATCTGCAGACCTTTTAAAGGTAAATCTTTCTTATGACACAGTAAAAAACCAGTGGCTGTCTTTGTTTACAGATGTCCACATGTAATCTAGCAGATCTGTCTAGGCGGAGGTGCAGACCCACTGGGGACTGCAGCACATGAATGGGATGTGTAACCAAGGCTGGGTAGGACGTGACTCAGAGCCTGCACACAAAGCAAGACAGACCTGGACTTACAGCTCAGCACTGCCACATACCAACTGTGAGATCTCAGCCAAATAACTTAAACCTCTTTGCATGTTTCCTCATCTGTAAGGTAGCTATGGCAATAATACCTAGTTTGAAAGGTTATTACATGGATTTAATGAGATAACATAGGGGTTCCATTTACTATTGCTGTGTAACAAACTTCCCCCCAAACTTAGCAGCTTATAACAATGACCCCATTTATTTTGTTCACAAACCTGCATTCAGGACAGGACTCAGTGGGGACAGCTTATTCTACTTCACTTAGTATCAACTGGGCTGAAATCACCTAAAGATTAGTTTACTCACCTGTTTGGCAGTTGATGCTGGAGAGACACCTATAGCGGGGGGCTTAAAGAGCTAGGGCTCCTGAGGCATGTCCCTCTCTGTATGATCCATCCAACATGGCAGTGTCATCTTATTGCATGTCATCCTTTATGAAGTCATAGTGATGGGGTTTTGGAGTGGTGGCAGGGGTCTGGAGCTGACAACCAAGAAAGAATTCTTGAGATGTCTTAGGTGGAAAAAGGTGATTTTGTTAAAGCATAGGACAGGACCCTTAGGCAGAAAGAGCTGCACAGGGGTTGTGAGGAGTGACTGATTATATACCGTGGAGTTGGGCAAGGTAAAGGCAAAAGGGAGGCCTCCAGAAGGATTTTCACATGCTAAAGAGGATTCATAAGATACTGGTGGCCTAGCTATTAACAAGTTAAGGTGGGTTTTTTTCCTCTAGCAAAGCATTAATATTAAGACAGTAGGGAATTCCTAAAACGTTTTACTCTGCCTATCTCAAGTATTTGTGGGCTGCAGATGATAAGGAACTTTGTCACAGTGTGTAACAGTGTGGTACTGTTAGGGCTCCAAGAAACTGAGTATGGGTTCTAGAGATTAGGCTTTTGATAAGATTGCTGTTTTCTTATAATTTACTAAGACATTTGTAAACTGATGGAGATTCATGTCCTGCACAACTGTGATCTCTATCAGTTAACCATTGGTTTTTCTCCTTTCCTTTGTTCTTGGACACTCAAGGGTACGTGAGAGATGTCACACTTACCTGGGGCCGTGGGAAGGTTGTTAGCTTGTGCTTTGCCCCCAGCTTGCATTATGCTCCATCATTAATAGTAGAACTTGGAACTCGTAGCGTCATTTCTGCCATAGTTACAGGTTTGCCCAGATAGAAGGGGAGGGAACGTAGACCTCCTATCTCAAGGAATGTCAACATCACATTATAGGAAGAACCCGTGGGATGAGATATTTTAAGGCAGTCTTGTTTGAAAACTACTCTCTGGCATAGTGGTAAAGGATATAACATGGAACTTGAAACAGTAGGATCAAATAAATGATACCTTTTTGACCATTACTACTGCTACCACCACTGTCAGTGCTATCACTTCTAGTAGTAGTAGTCGTCGTCGTCGTCGTCGTCGTAGTAGTCATAGTAGTAGTATCATCATAATTGCCAGTAAACATGAGACAGCTATCACTGTTGATATTGTAACATGGTGAGTGACAGCCACTGTTCATATTCTAATGGTGGGTGAAAGCCACAGACACAATGCCACTTTCAGGAAATCACTTAATGGAAACCTTGCACTGGCCCAAAACTTCTGCAGCATACTTGCAGTGAGGGAAGTGGGGGAAGGTGATATCATCATTGTGAATGGAGAGGTCTATGAATACACAAGCTGTTTAAAAAAAAAAAAAAATGAAACCTGGGGAGCAGAGAACAAAGACAGGTTTCCATATAAAGATGGGTTTGTTATGCCCCTGCAGCCTCCTCCATGGTGATGATGTTCTTTGGAACCCCTTATCCCCAGCTCTCCTCTCCTCCAGGAAAAGTAATGCAGCATGAGCTTACTAAGTCCTTTAATTCACAGTGTGTCATACCTGCATCACAATGCATGGACTTCTCTGGACTCATGTCCCTCTGTGTAGCCCCACTGAAGACCAAGGGCAGAATTTAGACTTCATTAAATGAAAGGCGTTTATTTGGTAAGTGCCCAAGAGAAAAAAAGACCATAAATCCAAAGTGCCAAAATCATGGAGTTAGTGTAGAATTGTTTCTTAATGGAAAAAGATCTCTATGGCTACTCCTAATCCTCCCCTGGCTTATTATGTTCTCAAGAAGTGGCTCTATTTAGAAGTGGACCCGCTTGTCATGGGCTAACTCCTGATCTGTTGCAACAGCTCTCCTGCGCTGTTTCTGAACCTCGGCTGCCAAGTCAGCTCACATCAACCTGGTGGTGAGCAAGACCCAGGAAACAACAAACACACCTTTTCCGGTTGTGCTTTACAAATGCAAATTAATTTCACCTAGGGCAGAGAGTTTAGATTCCCTTTGTTCAAGGCTCACTTTAGATTAAAAAGGTAAAGAAAACTGCAGACCCAGTAGGGCAAGAAGGCTTGTTGCCAGAAAAAAGCAGCTACTGAAGTTGCCAAGCAGTGTGGAATGGAGCATTGCTGTAGGCTACCTGACTATTTGTGTTTCAAACTTACTAAATGCCTGGGCCATTTCCTGCATGGCCTCTCCTGCCCTACCTCTTCTCCTTAACTTGTGTGGATGGTGGAGGACATGGTCTTCTAACAAAACCAGTAACCAATTCCTCTGCATTCCCTTAACAATAGCAATCAAAGTGGGTGAGATTGGAATCACCTAGAGAAATTAGATATGTATTTTACACTTTCAGAACATCTCAATTTGAAATAACCACATTTATAATGCCCAGTAGCCACATGTGACTGATGGCTACCATATTGGAGAGTGTAGACTTAGATAATACTGTGTAGTAGACAGTGTTATAAACCCCTTGTATATTAACTCATTTAATCCTCACAATAATCATGAGAGAGTGTTATTAATCTCATTTTATAGGTGAGGAAATTAAGGCACAGACAGTTTAAGTAATTTACCCAAGGTCACTGAGCTAGAACATGGGAGTAAGGGGTTTGAATCTTGGCAGTCTAGCTTCAGGGTCAGCCACATTACCACAAAGCCCTCCTGCTCAACCATAACTCTCTGGAGGTTGGGAGGAGCATTTCTTTGTGTATTCACATAGCATAAACAATTTAGTTCAGATAGGACACCCCATAAATATGTGCTGAATGAATTAACTGATTGAGAGGAAGATGAGATGGTGATAAGGGATTTGTCACATGTTCAGCCAACAGGATTAAATGCTTTCAATCATCAGCATATATTATTGGGTGGGAGAAATAGATTTCTTTGGTGTATTAATTTTTTATTTTAATTCCAGTATAATTAACATACATTGTTATATACAGTGATTCAATAATTCTGTATATCAATACTCAGTGTTCTTCATAATAAGTATACTCTTAATCCCCTTAATTCATTTCATCCATCCCCCACCTACCTAACCTCTGATAGGCTTTTTTAAATTTTTCTTTTATTTTTTAATTTATTTTTATTTGCTTTTATATACTTTTTGTTTATCTTTTATTTTTTTAATTTATTTTTATTTTTTAATATAATTTATTGCCATATTGGCTTCCACACAGCACCCAGTGTTCATCCCAACAAGTGCCCTCCTCAGTGCCCATCAACCCACTTTCCATTCTCCCTGACCTGCCCCTCCCCCCATCAATCTTTAGTTTGTTCTCAGTCTTTAAGAGTCTCTTATGGTTTGCCTCCATCCCTCTCTGTAACTTTTTTTCCCCTTCCTCTCCCCTATGGTCTTCTGTTAAGTTTCTCAAGATCCACATATGAGTGAAAACATATGGTATCAGTCTTTCTCTGCCTGACTTATTTCACTTAGCATAATACCTTCCACCTCCATCCATGTTTCTATAAATGGCCAGATTTCATTCTTTCTCATTGCCATGTAGTATTCCATTGTATAGATAAACCACATCTTCTTGATCCATTCATCAGTTGATGGACACTTAGGCTCTTTCCATGATTTGGCTATTGTTGAGAGTGCTGCTGTGAACATTGGGGTACATGTGCCTCTATGCATCAGCACTCCTGTGTTCCCTGGGTAAAATTCCTAGCAGTGCTATTGCTGGGTCATAGAGGAGTTCTAGTGTTAATTTTTTGAGGAAACGCCACACTGTTTTCCAGGGGAGCTGCACCAGTTTACATTCCCATGAACAATGTAGGAAGGTGCCCTTTTCTCCACATCCTCGCCAGCATCTAGAGTCTCCTGATGTGTTCATTTTAGCCACTCTGGTGTGAGGTGGTATCTCAGTGTGGTTTTGATGTGTATTTCCCTGTGATGAGTGACATTGAGCATCGTTTCATTGTCTGTTGGCCATCTGGACGTCCTCTTTAGAAAAGTTTCTGTTCATGTCTTCTGCCCATTGCTTCACTGGATTATTTGTTTTTCGGGTGTGGAGTTTGGTAAGTTCTTTATAGACTTTGGATACTAGCCCTTTATCTGATATGTCACTTGCAGCTATCTTTTCCCATTCTGTTGGTTGCCTATTAGTTTTGTTGATTGTTTCCTTTGCCGTGCAGAAGCTTTTTATCTTGATGAGGTCCCAATAGTACATTTTTGCTCTTGATTTCCTTGCCTTTGGAGATGTGTCGAGTAAGAAATTGCTGCGGTGGAGGTCAAGGAGGTTGTTTCCTGCTTTCTCCTCTAGGGTTTTGATGGTTTCCTGTCTCACATGCAGGTCCTTCATCCATTTTGAGTTTATTTTTGTGTATGGTGTAAGAAGGTGGTCTAGTTTCATTCTTCTGCATGTTGCTGTTCAGTTCTCCCAGCACCCTCTGTTAAAGAGGCTGTCTTTTTTGCATTGGATACTCTTTCCCGCTTTGTCAAAGATTAGTTGGCTGTACATTTGTTGGTCCAATTCTGGTCTATTCCAGTCTATGTGTCTGTTTTTGTGCCAGTACCATACTGTCTTGAGGATTGCAGCTTTGTAGTAGAGGCTAAAGACTGGGATTGTGATGCCTCCCGTTTTGGTTTTCTTCTTCAATATTACTTTGGCTATTTGGGGTCTTTTGTGGTTCTATACAAATTTTAGGATTATTTGTTCTAGCTTTGAGAAGAATGCTGGTGNTTCTGTTGCTCCATTTTTTTAAATTTTTAATTAAGTAGTTTCCATGCCCAAAATGGGGCTTAAACTTATCACCCTGAGATCAAGAGTCACATGGTCTACCAACTGAGCCAGCCCAATATGCTTTATTTTAAATAATTACCCTCAGTGGTTTTTTTTTTTCAACAAGAACATTTTTTTCCTTGAAACATACTTCAGAATAAATAGTTCTAAAAGATATATATGTTATATATATATCTATATATATTTAGATATAACATTCCATCTAAGAAACATTCTATCCATTCCATTCCATTCCATTATGCTATGGAAATACACAAAGAAATAATGTTTCCTCCCATCCTCCAGGGAGTTATGGTTGAGCAGGAGGGCATTTTGGTAATGTAGCTGTCCCTTTATAAAGCCAGACTGCCAAGAGTCAAACTTACATGTGTGTGTGTTTATAAAAATCCATTGAAGAATACACATTTCCTTCAAGTACACACAGAAGAAGCCACATAAAAAGAGACATAACAAATATTATGAATTTAATAAAACTGAAATTAGGTGCACCTGCATGGCTCAAGTGGTTAAGCATCCAGTTCTCAATTTCAGCTCAAAATATGATCTCACAGTTCATGAGATCAAGTCCTGTGGCCAGCTCTGCATGACATGTCAGGGCATGCTTGGGATTTTCCATCTCCCGCTGCCTGTCTCCTGTGCTCTTTCTCTCTCTCAAAATAAACAAACTTTAAAAAAAAGACTGAAATCATGCCAAGTGTGTATTTCAACTGAAATGATATAAAACTAAAGATCAATAATTTTAAAAAGCTGGAAAATCTATACCATAAATATTAAATATTTAATATGTAAATATTAACACACTACTGCACAAGCAGTGGACCAAATAAGAAATCAAAATATATCTCAAAACAAAAGAAGAAGAAAACACAAAATTCCAAAACCTATGGTATGCAGCAAAAGCAGATGTTAGAGTGAAATTTATGCTATAAATGCTCGTATTAAGGAAAAGAGTTTAAATAGCATTATACCACAAGGAACTAGAAAAAAGAATACAGTTGAAATTTAGTAGAGGAAATAAATAATACCAAAGAAAAATCAGAAATAAATAAAATAGAGGCCAGAATAAACAATAATGTAGCACTGAAAATAATGACCAAGCTTTCCATAAGAATAAATAAAATTGGGAATGCTTTACACTAACAAAGAAAAAAGAGAAGAGTCAAAAACTAAAATAAATGGAAGAGAAAACAATACAACAGATAACTGCAGAAATACATAGTGTGATAACAGATTACTATAAAAATTATATACATACAAATCAGATAACTTAGGAAAAGAAACCAGATAATTCCTAGAAACGCCAAAGTTACCATGACTAATCATGAATTTTTAATCCAAGAAATAGGAAATCTTCTTAGACCAATAACAAGAATGAAAGCTAAATTAGCAATCAAAAATCTCCCAGCACAGAAAAGCCCAAGAGCACATGGTTTCATTGGTAAATTCTACCAAACATTTTTAAAAAAAATAATTGATGACAGTCTTTGTCAAAATCTTACCAAGAATCAAATAGAAGGAACACATTCAAATCATTCCATGGGGTCAATACTATCATGATACCCAAAGCAGGATAATAACAATACAAGAACAAGAAAGCCTAGTTTGTCTAATATAAGTATTACTACTCTGGCTTTCTGTTGAGATCCATATTCATGATACATGTTTCTCCACCCCCTTGCTTTCCATCTACAGGTTTCTTTGGATCTAAAATTAGTTTCTTGTTAGGCAGCATATAGATGGAACTTGTTTTCTTTTTTTCTTTTCTTTTTTTTATCCATTCTGATGCCTTATATCTTTTGATTGGAACATTTAGTCCATTTACAGTCAAAGTAATTATTGATAGATCTGTAACTTATTGCCATTTTAGTACTTATTTTGTGGTTGTTTCTGGAGATTTTCTCTAATCTTTCTTGTCTTTGGCACTTTTGGTCTCTCCTTTGCACTCAAAACTTCCCTTTAATATTTTTTGCAGGGCTGGTTTAGTGGTCATGAACTCCTTTAGTGTTTTTTGTCTGGAAAACTCTTTATCTCTCTTTCTATTCTGGGTGTTTTTTTTAAGTTTTTATTTCTGAGAGAGAGACAGTGGGAACAAGGAGAGGGTCAGAGAGAAAGGGAAGACACAAAATCTGAAGCAGGCTCCAGGTTCTAAGCTGTAAGCACAGAGCCCGACGCAGGGCTCAAACCCCTGAACCATGAGATTATGACCTGAGCCATAGTCAGACACTTAACTGAATGAGCCACCCAGGTGTCCCTCTCTCTTTTTATTCTGAATGATAGCCTTATTGGATAGAGTATTCTTGGGTGCAGATTTTTCCCCTTCAGAACTTTGAAAATATGCCACCCTCTTCTGGCTTGCCAAGGTTCTTTTTTTTTTTTCCTTCCAAATTTCTGTTGAGAAATCTCCAGCTAGCCTTTTGGGTTTTCCTTTGTAAGTTAAATAAATTAAAGACTTCTTTTGTCTTGCTGCTTTTAAGAATTTTCCTCTGTCACTGTGTTTTGCAAATTTAATTATAATGCCACTTGGCCTGCTTTTATTGATTTTGATGGGAGTTCTCTGTGCTTCCTGTATCTGGATGTCTATTTCCTTTCCCAGATTAGTGAAGTTTTCTGTTGTTATTTCTTGAAATAAATTTTCTGCCCCTTTTTCTCTCCCTTCTTCTGGGACTCCTATAATATATAATATGTGTGTTATTGTGTTTGATGGAGTCACTGAGTTCCCTAGGTCTATTCTCATGTTGCATAATTCTTTCTTTTCTTTGGCTTCATTGTTTTCCATTAGTTTGTCTTCTAAGTCACTAATTCATTCCTCTGCTTCTTACAGCCTACTGTTCTTTCATCAAGCCTGTTTCCAATTACATTTATTGCAGTCTTAATCTCTGACTCTTTTTTTAACTCTTTTATCTCTGGTAAGGGTCTACTGATGTCTTCTTTTCTCAAGCCCAGTATCTTTATGACTGTTGCTTTAAATACTCCATCAGGCCTTTTACTTATCTCTGTTCTGCTTAGACTCTAGCTATGGCCTTATCATGTTCTTTCATTTGGGGTGAATTCCTCCATCTTGATGCTTTGTCTGCTGTCAAGTGTCTGCTGTCAGTGTGTTCAAAAAATCAGTTCTGTCTCCTATCCCCAATAGTAACAGCCTTATGAAGAAGACATCTTGTAGTGCTCAGGATCTGGTGCTTCAGGGAATGTCTCTGGTGTGTGTTGCACATGCTCTGCTGTTGTATTTTGGCTGCTCTATCCTTCAGGCCAGTTGTCTGCAGAGGTTTTTCCTACCTTCTGTGGGCAGTGTTTGGTGCCTGGCCTGAATGCGGCAAGTTTTATCTCTAGATGTGCTCTGGTCTGCTTGTGAAATGAGACCTGACACCAACTCCACCAGAACTGAGCTCCTGTACAGCTGACTCTCTGACTGGGACATAGTTGGGCAGGGGTTTGTGCTGGTCTTCTAGGGGTGGGGTCTGCCATGCTGTGGCATGCTTGCCTAAAAGGGCAGTCTGGCCAGAGCATGGGGGATGGGGCTTGATATAAGCACATTAAGCAGCCAGTGTTGGTGTTATGATGCTTCCCACAGGTGGCTCTTTGTTTATGCTGAGAGGCAGGGGAGGGAAATGGGATGAGACAAGCCTAGGGTTATCCTACTCTGCCATCTTCCCCTCCTCAAATTTGGGTGAGACAATTTTTTTTTAATATTTTAATGCTTATTTATTTTTGAGAGAGAGCACACACGCGAGCACAGGGGAGAGGCAGACAGAGAGGGAAACACAGAATCCAAAGCAGGCTCCAGGCTCTGAGCTGTCAGCACAGAGCGTGACGCAGGGCTCGAACTCACAAAAACCACAAGATCATGACCTGAGCCGAAGTCTGACACTTCACTGAGTGACCCACCCAGGCACCCCAGGTGAGACAAATATTTTTAAATTGAATTTGAAAATCCTTATTCTCACAAGGCTTCCAGGCTAATGAAAAGATGTCAGAAATACACAATGACAAAAATGTAAATCTTACATATTATCATTTAGAGTGACAATCATGGTTATGATGACTAGAACCAAGAAAAGAGTATACTGAGAGAAGGTGCCCAAAAGTGGTGAATCTTTAAGGGAATATTAAGTGAGATGGAAGGAAAATATGGTTAAGACACAGGATGTAATGGATAATGTATGAGCAAGACATAGAAAAGGAATGACAAGAGGGGCAATCATCCTCCTCCGCTTTATCAGCATTGATTAGATACTGTATGTTGCAGATATTGTTCCCAGAAAGCAGACCACGAACTGCAAATTTGCATACAGGATGTTTTTTGGAAGTATTCCCAGAATCAATAACTTTAATAGGCTAAAGAAGGAAGCAGGATTGGGCAGGGAGAGAATTTGGCTGTGATGCAGTCACACCAGAGTCTTCAACCAACCTTCTAGGGAACTCTGGAGCTAGAGTGGCCCTTTACAGTTCCCCCAAATTGAAGCAAGGAGATTAGTCCTTTTGACAGCAGGAACCAGTCATTGGATCCAAGCTTCTGAGGAAGGGGGTGTACCCATGAACAAGGCATCTCTGTCTTCAACTGAGACCCGTTCCCAAAGAGAAACTAAGCTGTGTGCCACCAGCTATAAATACTCCTACTAGCTATAGAATAAGGACCTCCTTATTGGGAGTAGAAGGAGGAATCTAGATGGCAGGTAACATTGTTCACTGCACCAACTTAGTGAAAAATCTTAAGAACCAATGAAAGAACATCATGGTAAATGGAAAGCACCAGACAGAATCCCAACATAGCCAGCTTGCCTGGGAAATTGATACAAGGCCATACAACTAATGAGTGAATTTATACCTCATCCCAGTGTCTGTTTTCTCCCCTATCTCTCCAGGAGAGAGAAGAGGGAGGAGAAGGATAGAACTTAAGCACCCTTTATTACAAAGTGTCCTATTTCTAGGTCTGTAGGATTTAAACTGTGTGTTCTAGAATTTAAAAGAAATTTGGATCACATTTGGGTGGAGGGGGATACCACTTACTATGTGCCTTAGTACCTGAGTTGTGGGAACTGTAGCTAGAGTAACTAACCAAGAACAACTAACCAAATTTGGGACAAGGAACCACCTCCCCTTCTCCCCCTGCCTAGGAGGTAGTAGCAGCTACCTTCAACTACTGAGGAAGGTGTCTACAAAAGACAACATTCCAGAGTTGGGCTGTAGTGGTGGTCCCCACATCACCCCAGGCTGAGCCTGGGATTAGAGCCTTTCAGGGATGTGCTTCAGTTTTGATTCTGATCTTATTTTCTTTGGTCAAATCAGAGGCAGGGTTTGAACCATGTGCTATGTGTTCATCTTGGCTCCCCTTTGAATGTGTGACTTTGAATAAATCTTGTAAAATTTCTGAAACTTGGTTTTAGAGAATGAGACCCACCTCTTATAAAATATGAGTATTAACTGGGTTTGTAGGAATAAAATACCTACAAACCTAATTTGATACTTAGTAATTGTGTGTTCTGATTCAGAACTTTAGCACACTGTAAAATATAAAGTGCTAAAGTGTTTTCTACTCATGGATAAATTCTGAAAAAAATCCTTTTCAGAATGTGCTGGAATTTTCTCTATCAGTATGCATTTTAGTACCCATGATGGGGAACAAAGTAATCACAGCCATCCCCATGGCTGACATCAGGATACCAGTTTGTCTAGAAAACACAAATCTGCACTCAGCCCTCAATAAATGTTTGTTGAATATATAAATGAAGAAATGAATGAATGGTGGAACGGTAGTTAGAGAATTCAGATTTCTCCTCTTCCAGGAAGACTTCTTGGGTCCCTCTGGCTTTTGTGGGTTCCCTGCCACGCTGGCACACGTAAAATCTATTACATCCCACATAGTCTTGAATTACAGACCATCTCCCATTGTTCTCTCCTTGTTCTGTATGTGTTGTTCTTGTCTCCTCAGTTTGACATGCACAAGATGATTTTATTAGTTTTTCCTCCAGAAAGCTACCTCTAAGTCCACACTGAATTATTCAAGTACCTAAATCCATAGATTTATACTCCAACAGAAAAGAATAAAGAGAGTGTGGGTACCCTTGTAGTCACAAGGATTAAGATTTGTTCTTTTCTCCCTCACAGGGTTTCATAACTGAGTAAGATAATATATAAAGATCACCTGGTAGAGTGCCTGGCACATGGTAGGTTCTCAATAAGTGAAAATCTAAAATTAGTAAATAGTCACCAGTATCAGTATTGGGGAGGAGGGAGGAGCAAGGAGCAAAGCTTCAGTCCCCAAGCACACACAGCCTGGAGGGCTGACTCCGAATTTAATTGTGAAACCTAGCTCCTGCCCAAAACCTAAATTATACCTTGGCGTATGGGCATTCTGCCTTGAAATGGGAAATTAGGCAATTTCACAAGGATGCACAGCTGTGTTGCCTGAGCCGTTTTGTTCCAGGCAAACTGGAACAGGCAGTGAACCTTTGGCCACTGACGAGAGCCGTACCAGACATTCTGCAGCCAGCCCCATCAGGGAACCAGGCGAGAATACCAAGCAGCCTTGCACAATGCTAGCGGAGAAGCTGCAGGAGCTCAGGGGCAGGCGAGCCAGTGTGCCAGAGAGAGCAGACACCCTCGTTGACGCCAGCCTCTCCACGCAGCCCACTCCCTTCCCCCCAGACTTGCCACCGTCCCTGCCGGCCTCCCGTTCTCCTCTCAGTAAGCAGCAAGGTGTTTGTAAGGAGTGGCTGCTGAGAGAGAATGCTTCAGACTGTCAGCAAGCCCGGAGGATGTCGGGTCAAAAACCCCAGTGCTCTTTAGGTAAACGATTCTTAGGCATGATTAGGCTAGTACTTTGTGGCTTTTCTTCTCCTTCTTGCTTTTCAGAATTTAAAGCTGGGGGTAGACAGATCTTAGTGAGCTTGGCTCTTTGAGCAAGTCCCAGAACTATCTAAGGGGCTCCTTCGGATTCCCAAAGATTATGCTCGTTGAGGAGCCCACTGCCCCAGACCCCAAGCTGTGGGACTTCAGGCCCTGGAGGACTCATTTTACTGGGTCTATAGGAGCCAAGCATCTGGAGACTCCATAGGCTTCACAGAGCTGCCCTGACAGCTGCCCTCAACAGTAAGTCCTCCCGTTTGTCCCACTTCACTGCTGCCCAGGGGCACCTGGGTGGCTCCAGTTAAGCGTCTGACTTTGACATGGTCATGATCTCACGGTTTATAGGTTCAAGCCCTGCGTCAGACTGCACTGATAGTGTGGAGCCTGCTTAGGATACTCTCTCTTGCCCTCTCTCTGTCTCTGCCCCTCCTCAACTCGTACTTTCTCTTTCTCTCAAAATAAATAAATAAAAAGTTAAAAGAAAAAAATAATGACCAGAGCACATACCTTCAACCAGGAAGCCAAAGCCAAGACATATCTCTGAAAAGCCCAGATCCGGGCACTTTCACACAACCCTTTAGAACTTGGGAAGACAGGAAGGCTTATTTGCTGTTGTAATTGGGAATGGAACGTGCAACAATGGGCACAACTGTGGAAGAGGCTCTTAGGAGGATATGTAGGACGCAGTTCCATCTCCGCCTTCCCCTGCCTCACTCCGTCGTGCGTTGTGTTCATTTCAACTAGTTAATGTTAACCACCAAAACCAGCGAGGTAAAAGTGAGATAAATACACACACGCACACACATACACACACTTTGTACGGCCACATCACAGGACTCACATTATTTACTGCTTTCTTTTGTTGACAGTGTCAACGAAGAAGTAAACATCTATAATATTATAATCTATAATTCTGTTGTAAGCATTTAGCTGCAGAAACTCAGATGTAGGAGATTAAGTATTCTTTTATTTCCACATTGTTCAGAAAACATTATTGTGAACATTAAGTTCTGGGGCTCCAGACGTTCAAGAAGTTCACAGCCCCAGGGGAGTGACCTAAATGTAGTAGAAACTGAAACAACAGTTGCCACCTATCGAATGCCACTACTGCGTGGAGCCTCTGTATCTCTCAGGCTCCTCTCCCACCTCTGAAAGCACCCTGACCTTAGGCATTATCATCCTTACTGCATAGCTGGGGAAAACAAAGCTGAATTAATTTGCCTGGTGTCGCACAACTAGGAAATTACAGAGCCAGAATTGATTCTAAATGCCATTGACACTCCCCACCCCCCACCACCACCTCCACCAGGCTCTTGCCTTCCTACCACACCCTTGAATGAAGGGCTCTGTAGGGAGAAGGGCCACAATATGAATGGGAACAGAGTGCCCTGGGAGCACTGGACAGGGAGCCATTATTTCTGACCAGAAATACTGAAGGGCCTTGATCTTGTCAAGACAAGTTGACAGACAACTTGGGTTTTTAGAGATTGATACATTGTCACCTAACAGGAAAGGGGTATGGGGAGAAATTTTGAATGAGGTTGGAGGTATCCAAACCCAACACCTTATATGGCTCCCATGGTTAAATGGTAAGGCAATCTAGCCCTGTAGTAATGATAAATAAGCTTTGGTTTTCATGCAGCCTGCTTCCTGCATCAAGAAAGTTGTGACTATTTATATTATGTGAGTGGAATTTACCCTGACCCCTCAGTTGGATTTTGAACAGATTTTAAAACTATGTGTTCAGGCTGTTAGTCTCTCTGACCGTTTCACCTCCAAACTCTACACTTTGGCTCTGAACGCAAATATTTAAAAAGCTGAGAATCAGAGGGAATATAGATAGATGTGGCAATAGTCATGGAATTTTTTTCCCGTTTCTCTAAGTAGCCTCCGCACATATCAGTAGCTAGGTTAGGTCAGAATCTACCCACTAAGTTAAGAAAGCTCTGAGGAGCCAGAAGCTGCCATTAGGGCAGGGTGGGACTCAGTCTTTCCCCCTACCCAGTGTTCTATCTGCATGGTCCCTTCTGTGGACACATGATCTTATACCAGGTTGCTGGGAAAGTTGCCTATAAAGCTCCCTTCAGCTATGTCCCCATCCAGGACCCACATGGAACTTTTTAAAAGTAGTTTTTTTAATTTTAGAGTAGTTTTAAACTTACATAAAAGTTGCAAGAGTAGAACAGAGAATTCCTATATACTCTGCACTCAGTTTTCTGTAATATCTTATATAACTATAAAACTTTTGTCACAATTAATGAAAATGATATATTATTATTATCTGAAGTCCATACTTTATTCACATTTTCATTTTTCCCTAATGTCCTTTTTCTCTTTCAGAACCCTATGCAGGATGTCATATCACATTTAGTTGGCATATATCCTTAGGCACCTTTTGGCTATGATAATTTCTCAGACTTTCCTTGATTTTGATGACCTTAACAGTTTTGAGGTGTATCAGTCAGACACTTTGTAGAATGTCCCTCAATTTAGATTTTCCATGTTTTTCTTATCATTAGACTGGGGTTATAGGGGAAGGAAAACTACAGAGGTCAAGTGCTATGTTCATGTCAAGGGTATATATTGTCACCATGACTCTATCTCTGTTGATGGTAACCTTCATCACCTGGCTGAGGTGGTATTTGTCAGGTTCTTCTCTACTGTAAAGCTGGAACATTTTTTATTAGCCTTTTCCTTTTAGTTTGGGAAAGTACAAGCCAGCCGGGGCTGTATTTGTATTCTTTCCCATGATGTCAGTGATATGTTCCCTGAATATTAATGATCCTGTTATTTTATTAGAAGCTGAATTGACCTTTTCATCCACCTAATTCTGACTCTCATTTTTGTTTGTTTGAGGAAAGTCTTTGAGAGAATGTCTTTGGTTTAAGGGTTTATGCCCCTGTCATAGCTGATTTTCTTCCCTTCTAAAATTGCAGCTCCTTGAAGGAAATGGTCATATTCTCCAATTTGTGGCCACCATACACTAGCCTCCCAGCTGTATTCCATCTGTCCCTCCATGCCACAAAAAGTGCATGGTTGGCCAGGAAGCTCCATGGCACTCCGAGGCTGCCATGGTTCTGTCTTCCATTGGAGGAACTTGTAGCCTAAATTGGAGAAATCATGATGTTGTAGAAAGAACCCAGAATTGAGATGTTTCCCTTTCCTTAAGTCTGAGCAAGAGAGGCGGAACCCAAGTCAAAATCATTCCATTCCATTCCATTCCATTGCCTATCTTCATAAAATGTTCTTGTACTCATGTAGGATATTTTCCTGGGCCAAAAATCTCTCAGTTCCTAGGGTATCAACCAGCCAAGATCAGAGAACCTACATTTAAATCCTGGCACTTCTACATGGTAGCTGTTTTGACCTTAGACAAATGATTTGACCATATGTTAGCATGGAGATGATAGGAGGGCCTGGACTGCAACTTCTTGCCTGTTTCCTGTTCCTAAGAGAGAATCAGTGCTGTGCATGCATGCACGTATGTGTGTTCATATATGAATATATTGTTTTTGTTAGGAAGCTGTGTTATGTCAGCTTCCCAGAGATGTAGCACAAGGAAAATCATGCTGACTGGAGGCCACAGGCATGGCTACTACCTGGAAGGAGGGGTAACAGCAAAGATTTGCACCCTAAACTCCCTGATTTCATCAAGAAGCCAAGGTCATAAGCATAAGTTACCTCTTAAGAGCATTTGTCCAGCACACCCTAAAGGCAATGATGCGTATTTATTTTTGAAGTAAATGGTCTGAGAAATGAGGAGTTCATGTTTGATCTTTAAAATAAAAGGGAACACTGAAGTTCAGAGGATGAAACACACTAGAATATCAGGACCAGTGATTTAAAGAGGACATTGTGGGGATGTCCAGGTGACTCGGTTGATTGAGCGTCCAACTTTTCCTGGAGCCTGCTTGGGATTCTGTGTCTCCATCTCTCTGACTCCCTCCCCCACTCACGCTCTGTCTCTCTTTCAAAAATAAATAAACATTTAAAAAAATTTTTAAAGATTCTCTCTCTCTCCCTCTGCCCCCTCCCCTGCTTCTTTTCTCTCTCTAAAATAATAAAATATTTTTTAATATTTTTAAATTTCTTAATTATTTTTAATAAAAATTTTTTTTGAAAGCCTCCTCATTTATAAAGAAGGAAATTAGTTACCAGAGAGTCCTAACATCCTTTCCAACTAAAAGGTAATAATCTTGGAATTAGAAAAGCCCATTTCCGGGGCTCCTGGGTGGCTTAGTCGGTTAAGCGTCTGACTTTCGCTTAGGTCATGATCTCACGGTTCGTGGNCTAGCAAGATGGTATGTTCCTTCCCCTGCTGAGAACAGAACTCCCTGATGATCAGACTTGATACGCTGTGAATACTCGCTCCTTTTGTTGTCAAAACCTCAGATGTGGAAGCTAAATTCCTAAGTGTTTCAGTTATTCATTGCTGCAAAACAAACTACCCCAAAACAATGGCTTAAGCATTTACTTTGTTCCCAAATGTTAGAGTTGACTGAACTTAGTGAGGCAGCTCTCACTTGGAGTGTCTTGTGTGGTTGCAGCCCGACAGTGGCTGGGACCACAGTTGTCTCTAGGCTTCTTCACTGTCATGTCTGACACCTGTCTGGGGCCGGAACAGCTGGGGCTCCTTAGGCCTTCCTCTCGCTCTCCACGCAGTCTCTTCACATGGTGGCCTGGAGGCCACTGGACTTCTTATGGGGCCAAAGGCCTCCAAGAGAAACCTGCAGAATCTATGTGACCTTCTGCTCCTCATAGAGGTCACAAAGGCCTACCAAGGGCCAAGTGGAGAGAAAACTGACCCTATCTCTAGGTGGGTGGGGTGTCCTTGAGCTTGCAGAAGATGGCTGAGCTGCCATCTTGCTGGGTGACAGGGGTGGCTCAGAAGACTTCTCAGACCCCTGATTCTATGATTCTGTCACAGGGTTTAGAGCAATGGGGAAAATGTCTGGCAATAGGAATCTAGTTTAATGGGGAGGGAAACTCTACTTAGAAGATGAAGACATTTAAAATTACAAGGAAAATGAGGTAGAATTATTTATATGTGGAAGGGAAAAATTTTCCATGTAACAAATGTGTGTGTGTGTGTGTATAAGCAATTTTAAAACAAAAATTAAACAGTGATATACATGATATGTCAGGATTGGAAAAGAGCAGAATTAAGGCAATGATTTCCAGTCCTTTTATTGTACTACAACAAGTTTCCCCAGTTACTTACAGGATAAAGTTAATTGACCATCTTATTAAAAAGAATATCAAATGTGTCATATAGAGCCCTGAAAGAAAACAGGTAAGAAGAAAGAAAAGCCAAAAGACCAGTAATAGAAAATCAGTTCCCAAAAGACTGTGATCATTGCTTTTGAATGTGCAGAGCAGCCTGATGGATGGGGAAAGGTGTGGTGCCAAGCAGAACCCTGAGTGAAAGTGTTGAAAAGTGTAGACTCTGGAGCCAAGGTACCAGGTCAAATCACAGCTCACCATTCTCCAACTGTGTGAAGGGAGACAGGTTCCTGCACCTCTCTGTGCGGCTTTTTCCCCATTGTAACAGCGAGCTAATTATAGTGCCTGTTTCATCATGTTGTTATGAGAATTAAATATATCAGGAGAGGCTTAGCCCTTCAAGCACTGCATAGTACATAGGAAGCACCTCAGTACATTCAATTAGCCATTTCTCTCTTCACCAACTCCCTCCTTGCCTTTGCCAGGTGCAGATATCATGCCCAATATGCACTGTGGGCAGCCAACCAAATAAACAGAAGAGGGGGGACCTTTCCTTTCCTAGGGCCCTGAGATCATGTATGCACTGGACTTCTAGGTAGGAGGAGGCCTTCCTGCGACATCTGGTCACCCATCAGTCTGTGAGTTTCCACTCCCCACACTTGTCCTTATTCCAAGATGCTTTAAAAATCAGTTCCACATTTAAAGCATGTTAAGCTAGATTTTAGTTTTAGTCTCTCTCACATATTTGGAATTAGAGCCTCCAGAGACTATTATGCAAATCTATGCAAATGATATTCAGAGAGGCGGTAGCCCCAGCTTGTGGGGGGAGGAGTGTGCAGGCCAACACAAAGGGACTTGAATGAAAATTTGCATCTGTTAGGGGAGCCCCAGGTTGAAGGCCTTGCACAGTTATTGTGACAGTGTGTGCTCTTCCATTCAGTTATTAACCTTTTATGCCAAGGAGGAGAGGTAAAGTCAGGTCTTATTTCCTTAGTGAAGGTAACAGTGGAGGCTGAAGGAGGTGTTTGGGCAGTGCAACACTGTGGCAATTTTTATGAAAGTTGCTTTGAAATAATTGCTGTGGTCTAGGCTGTGTCCCCAACCTGCTGTGTGTTCTTGAACAAGTCACTTTGCTCTTTCCATTGCCTCTTCTGCGGAATGAAGGAATTTACCTCTAGTCCCCCCACCCTCTCAATGTGACCGTTAAATGTCATCCTCCAAATGAAAACTGTGCACCCAGGATGGCAGTATCCATTCATTGTACCAAACAAAGGTTTACTCTAAAGTCTGAAGAAAGGCCTGAGAGGTAATTTAACAGTCCTTACAGAGACAAAAATAACCTCACAGGATGCTGATAACCTTAAAGGGAAAAAAAGAAAAAAGGCAACAAAGGCAAACATGTACTTACACTGTTAAGTCTTAGAGCAAGAAAGATCATAGTCACATACTTCCCAGCGGGGGGAGGGAGTGTAGCCCCTGGAATGCTCCTGGTGGGAAAGTCAGGAACATTTCTCTCCCCAAGTCTTTTAAAGACTCTGCAGCCTCTAGAGTGCTGCAGAAGTTCTTCTGGAGGCCAGGGTGGCTCCTCTCTCACCCCTTGGCCTGTCACTGGGATCATTCAGGATCTCTGAAAGCTTTGCACTGCCCTTGGTGCTGCTGCCAAAAGACTGCCGTGTCCTTGGTCTCTCGTTTCTGATTGTCTCCAACACATCTGGTGTTCTGCCCCAGGAATCCTCTGGGCCCTTAATTTTAACTCCAGCTGTCACACCAGCCACCAGCTGGGCACAGGCATGCCCTGACAGCCCCTCTGCCCAGGGCTTCTCTAATTCAGCCACATGGGCTATGAGCCTTGTGTAGGAGTGAGGAAGTGCAGAGGGATGAGCACCCGGGAAGCAGCCCTAGGCCAGTGGAGACGGGAGCTGCTGGGTAAGTGAGTGCTCTTCTCACACAGCTTGAGGTGCGGCCTACTCAGCCCCTCAGAGTTCCCCAGGAAATGGAGTTGCTCACCATGATCAACTCATAACCTGCCCTCAGATTGATTTTTCTCTGTTTGACTCATCTCACACCCCCATGGTTGTCCGCTTGGATCACTTCCCAAAATAAACTACTTTCACACAAGCCCTGGTCTCTCCCTTTCCTTCTTCTCAGGGATCTGTAATGTAAGACACCTGTCTTAGTTCATGCTGCCGTAACACAGAAGTGCCACAGGCTGGGGTGCTTAAACAACAGAAATGTATTTTCTCACAGTTCTAGAGGGTAGAAGACCAGGATCAAGATACTGACAGGATTGGTTTCTCCTAAGACCTCCCCCTTTGACTTGAGGTTGGCCACCTTCTCCCCGTGTCCTCAGGTGGCCTTTCCTCTGTGCACAAGCATCTCTGTAGCCCTCTGTGTCTTAATCTCCTCTTATGAGGACACCAGTCAGGTTGGATTAGGGACCACTCCTAACGGCCTCATTTAACTTAAAAACCTCTTTTAAAGGCCCTGTCACCAAATACAGTGACATTCTGAGGTGCTAGGGGTTAAAGCTTCAACATATGAATTTGGGAGAAACAATTCAATCTTTAACACTTACGTGGAACCAAGGAACTCATGAGTAAAACAGAGGCTCATGAGGGAATGTCCCTCAAAACATCAGAGGTCAAGACTTCCAGCCGTAAGAACAGCCGTGGTGTTCAGCTGCAAGAGAGGAGTCCGAGCACAGCAGCCTGCTGTCAGCTTCTTCCTCCTGCTGCCTCACTGCTGGTGGCTGACCAGGGAGAGCAGGCATCTTAGACACAGTTCGGTTCCATATTCTGTGGCTACTGTGGGACTTTGAACATGTTAGTTAATCTACCTGAGATCTCAGTTTCCTACCCTGTCGAGTGGTTGTGAGGATCAAATCGAGCGTGAAAGACTGGGGCTGGAACAGGTGCTCAGTAAACAGCTTTTAGGATTGACTTGAATAAACAGAGCTTACTGCTGATACATGGTTTAGATCACCAATGAAAGTTTAGAAAAAAATAGGTTGCTTAGGGCAGACTGTTAGTCCTAGAGCTGGTGTGTGCTACAGTCTGTTCAATCTGTAGTCCCTTGGCCTCCCTCCACCCACTAATTTAGAAGTGCAAGGTGAGGGGAGCTGGTCCATGCTCAGACTCCTCCCCACACGTTAAGTTGGAGGCGGCCTCAGTGGAGATCCTGAGCCTCATTTCAAAGGAATGCCTCAGGATGATCTCCCCTTCTCTGTTTCTGAAAGCTCACCAGGGCCCCTGTCTTCCCTTGTCAGCAGCTTTGCTGACCATCCCACACAGGCAGAAATCACTGCCAGGGCCCCTGCGTTGGCCATTCGTCTTGCTTGAATCTGGTGGGGTGTGGCAGCTCTCAAAGAGTTATCAGATAGTGACAGATCTCCACCATTGCCTCGGTGGCCAGCAGAGCTGAAGGAAAGGCATGAGAGTGAGCAGGAAGGGGTTCATAAGAACAAGGAGGAGTTCACAGGTCAGAGTCAGACCTTAGAAGCCTCAGCAGTGGAGACCAGTTCTTCTCAGTCCATATATTCTACTGGGGTGGCCAGTCTTCCAGTNCAAGGAGGAGTTCACAGGTCACAGGTCAGAGTCAGACCTTAGAAGCCTCAGCAGTGGAGACCAGTTCTTCTCAGTCCATATATTCTACTGGGGTGGCCAGTCTTCCAGTTTATAATCTGAACAGACTCTGTCTCATATTTATAAGGCATGTTATTTGTAAAATGTGGCACGTGCTATTGTGATTCATAAAATCCACATATATTTAGAAGTGTTTTTAAATTTATAGGTTTTTGTCGTTGTGCATTTTCTCAATGAGCCAAAAGCATAGACACTGATCATCATGCAAAATTCATGATTTTCTTTTAATGCTCAAAAGAGGTCCTCCAACTCAAAAGGCTGGGCATCACAAGTGATTTTCCACAGACAGAGTTCAGCCACATGAGCACCATAGGAAAAGCACTTAACAGTAATGACAACCATAAAACCAGCTGGCGATCGTAGAGTGCGTCGTCTCTTCCACACTCTGTGCTAAGTGCTGTATGGGCATGGGATCTGGTCACCCTCTGGACCCTTGTCCCCCCTGCCTGTCCTCCTCTGTGGCACTGAGAGGTCTCTGCCTTGTTTTAGGATTGAGCTCACCCAGAGCCAGAGATTTTTTGTTTATTTTTTGTCCTCCAAGGTAGAGGAGAGGGTAGAGGTCCTCCTTACTTGTCTCATGATTGGACCTGAATAAAGAGAGATCTGACCATTTGTGCCTTTGTCCAGTCCATAAATAGGAGATTCAGAAAGGGCATAAGAGTTAGTCAGCTCTGCTCACGTAAGAGTTCTACATGTGACTCAGGCTGGCTCACACAGAGCTGCCAGCTTCCCTTTGATCACCCTGGCCTTGACCGACCCCTGGCTGCAGAGGGGTAGCAGACACTCAGTGGCCACAGTCTTCTTCCCACACCCAGCCCAGCCTGTTCTCAGAAGCTGCTCTCACAGGCATTCAGCAAAGGATGGTCCTGGTTCAGCTTAGCTGCCTCTTCCCGGCAAGTGCTGGGTAGCACCTGACAGACCTGTTCAACTTCACATGATCCTGTATCTGATGAGGGTCTGGATGGGAGCGTGGACCTCCAGAATGCTCCCAATGTTTCCTTTGAGTTCCCAGGGCTTTATAGGTTCATGGGTAAGGAAGGTCCAGACTGAGCTACTCGCCAGGCATTTCACCTCTTCTCTCTGTCTTCTTCTCAAGGCTTCCTCCTGATCTTGGCACTGACCGAAGCACTGGTATTTGCCATCCAGGAACCATCTCCCAGAGAATCTCTTCAGGTCCTCCCCTCAGGCACCACCCCAGGCACCATGGTGACAGCATCCCTCAGCTCTACCAGACACTCATCCATGGCAACTGCCCCCACTTCTGTGGTGACACTGACCCCCCATCCGGATGGACCCTCCTCACAGGCTGCAGCTCCCATGGCAATGACAGCACCCCATCCAGATGGACACCCTCCTACAAACACCATCTCCACCATCATGGCGACAGCAACCATCCCACACCCTGAAGGCCCCCTGCCCACAGGCCCCCTTCCTGCTGCCATGGCAACCACACCTTCCCACTCAGAGGGCCGCCCCCAGGGGGAGGTTGCACCCACAATCCTGCTGACAAAGCCAACAGGAGCCACCAGCTATCCCAGCACAGCACCCACTCGGGCTACCACGCGCAGGCCTCCCAGGCCCCCAGGCTCTTCCCGAAAGGGGGCTAGCAGTTCATCACGCTCTGTCCTGCCTGCACCTGGTGGCCACTCTGGGAGGAAAGAAGGCCAGCGGGGACGAAATCAGAGCTCCACACATCTGGGGCAGAAGCGCCCCCTGGGGAAAATCTTTCAGATCTACAAAGGCAACTTTACAGGGTCCGTAGAAGCTGACCCCTCCACCCTCACCCCCAGGAACCCACTCTGGGGTTCTTCCTCACCACAGCCCCAGACAGTGGCCATAACCATGGCGCCCAGCAGGACCTCGTGGGCACCACCCACCAACCCCCTTGTGCCTGCAGAGGACAAGCCAGGCCTTAGCAGAGCAAACCAGGGGGGTGGTTCCACTTTCACCAGCCAAGGAGGGGAGCCGGACACCACAGTAGCCTCAGGTGCCCCTGCCAGTCCACAACCTGCCCCAGTGCCTTCTCAGCGCCCCCGCGGTGACCCACAGGATGGCCCCAGCCACAGTGACTCCTGGCTTACTGTCACCCCTGGCACCAACAGACCTCCATCTACCAGCTATGGGGTCTTCACGGCCACCGCAGGGCCCACCCAGGCTGCCTTCAATGCCAGTGTCTCAGCCCCTTCCAAGGGGATTCCTCAGGGAACATCCTCAACCTCGCAGGCCCCAGTCCACCCCACCGGGGGCTCAGAAAGCACTGTTTTCCAAGCCAAGGAAGAGGCTACAGCCACCCCCACCATGACCAACAGGGTGCCCAGTCCTCTCTCCACAGTGGTGTCCACAGCCACAGGAAACTTCCTCAACCGCCTGGTTCCTGCTGGGACCTGGAAGCCTGGAACAGCAGGGAATATCTCCCATGTGGCCGAAGGGGACAAACCCCAGCACAGAGCCACCATCTGCCTGAGCAAGATGGACATCGCCTGGGTGATCCTGGCCATCAGCGTGCCCATCTCCTCCTGCTGTAAGTGCCTCACCCACTCCCTACTCTCCACTTTCTCCTTCCTCTCCCTCTACTACATCAGCTTGTCTGTCCCCAGAGTTCCTTTGCCCCAGAGCTGGACAGTCCCCATCAAGTAGGCTGCAAAACTTCCCAGAATTACAGGAAACCAGGTGGCGGCGGGACAAGAGTCGTGGCCCAGGTGCCCACTGATCATAAAGACACAGCTCCCAGGAGTTGGGGAGAACCTTCCAAGTAGTCTAGTCCGGCTCTGCATTTTTTAGAAAGAAACACCAAGCTAGAGAGGTGCCATGGCTCACTCAGCAGCCTAAAGTTAAGTGAGAAACAGGCCTTGGATGGGACTGTCTTCCCACCCAGTGCTCTTGTCATGACACCACCCTGCCACCCTGAAGGGCAGTCTGCTAATGGCTATAGTGACATGGCACCAAGACACTGTAGGTGAACATTGGCACTTCTGAATGTACAACCTCCAAGTAGCAAAGCCTTCACCTTCCCTCCCACTTCACATACATCCTTCTGCCTGTCTTTCTGCCCTTCCCTCATCTCTTTTCCTCCCGTTCTATCTCTCTTTCTCCAAAAAAATAAGAAGAGATGATCTTGCAGGAATTTCTGTTAGCCTTGGCAAAAGCAGTTCCTATAGCTAAATATTGAGGCTTGAGAGTTCTATGTGATTTTAGCTACTCTCTCTTCCTCCCTGGTTTTATTTGTTCATGGGAGGTGTGAGCTAGATACAGTGTGGACCTCATCATTGCTTCCACTGGTACTGGCAGAGAAGGGCTCTCCCCAGGCTACCAGCATCTCCTTGCTGCTCCCCGGTCACTCCTTTAATGAGAATTCAGGAGACCTTCTCCCATAGAGAAGCTAACGTAATCACTCAGAACCTTAGGGCTTCCTTTTATGTCTTCACCATGTATTTGGTTCTAAATTCTTATGATAACCTCACAAGAATGCTCACTGATCTTAGCGTCAGCTCACCTCTAATGGTTATCAATCATCTCTCCTCCTTCTGAACCCTTCCAGGGGTGAGAAACCCCCTGTGCTCCTCATTTATTGGACAGCCCATTCTCCTGTGACCCCGCCAGGTTGTTACCCAGCTCTCTTGGGAGCCTAACATTTGCCTCTTTGTAATTTCCATTCTGTGGTCCAAAGCCATGTCCTATGAAACCACACAAAACCAGTCCATCTACCAACCCTTGAAACATTTGAAATGGCACTCAATGGCAGCCTTTCTTTTTCCAAGTTGCTCATTCCTGTTCATTCAAGTCTCTTTATAGGGGGCCAAATTGCCCTGGCCCTTCCCCCGTCAGCCATTCTGGATGGCCACCAGTTTATCCCTGTTCTCCTAGAAGGGAGCACAGCATTCCACATGCCCACCCATGGCAGAGGAGAGCAGATGGTGGCTCCTTTGTTCTGGACATTTCGGTCCCATTCAGGAAGCCAACACTGGCATCAGCTCTGTTGGTGGTACTGTTACATCACACCATGGGCTCACCCTAATCTCAAGAGGAAGAAACCCACAGAAACTTTCCACACGGGAGGCACTTAAGCCACTCTTCCAGCCTTTCCTCATGCCATAGGTCATTTGTACATTAGCACAGGGGTGTATGCCTTTAACATGACATAATTTCTGATTGGCATTATACCAGTACGATCTTTCCAAATCTAGATTCTGGATTCTTTCCAGAAGCCACCTCTCCCAGCTTTTTGTTTCCTTCTAGTTGACAAGCAAAGCAAACTTTCTATATCAAAAGTGGGTGGCCTACTTCTGCTCAAGGACCCAATTCAGGAAAAGTGAAAATGTTTGCAGATTGCATATTTTATTCTTTCATTAAGTGGCTTTATTGTCTTTGATGGAAAAACACATGAATTCTTAAAACTGATTGCCTACTTCTAAAACAGAGGAATGATAATGAGAAAATGTAGCACTGTTAGCCAGTAAGTTATTAAAAATGGTCATATTTGAGAAGTAACCACATTAGAGACAATTTTCTAATTTTCTATCCTCTACATGTCTCTCTAGAGGCTTTTGTTTACAATGTGAGTTCCCGTGATTTTTAATAACTCCATCGTTGGGACACCTGGGTGGCTAGGTCGATTAAGTGTTCAGCTTCAGCTTGGGTCATGGTCTCATGGTTTGTGAGTTTGAGCCCTGCATCAGGCTCTCTGCTGTCAGTGCCAAGCCCCTTCTGGATCCTCTGTCTCCCTCTCCCTCTGTCCCTCCTGTGCTCTCTCTCTCTCAGAAATAAATGACCATTTAAAAAAAAAATCTCTCCACCCTTAAAACAGACTAGCCAGAAGAATAAAAAACATAAACACGCTATGCAAGGAGCACACTTTATAGGTAGGGAATAAGTCACCAAGTGAAGTGACTTCCCCAGGGCCCCGACTCACATGTAAGTCAGCCCAGATCCAGTGGTAGAATCTGATTGATTCACCACAGTATTTCTCAAGTGCCCATTGTCTGACCGGCACTATGCCAAGCACCAGAGAACTGAGGTACGTGATGTGGCTCCCTCCCCCAGCTCCCAGAAACCTCTCTCCACCTGAGCCTTTCTCTTTGCCTGATCTGGACAATACAGAGTAGATCTAGCCCTTGCCCCACAGGCCGCACCCCCCTGTGTTTTATAGTTCCAAAAAGACTTCTACAGCCTTCTTTGCCGTGTGTGAGCTTGAAATTAGATCAGATCTTACTGCAAAGCCAGAAAACCCACGGGCCGCCTAACCCATGCATAATCATGTCAGCTAAGGTAGAAGCAAGGACACAGCCTGGAATTGCACCCCAGAAAATGCCCTCAGAACTGCGAAAGGAGCCTTCAGGAGCTGGGACAGAGCATACCACGTTGTAAAGGAAGATATAAGTCTTTGTTCAAAGTGGACTCTTGCAGCCCCTTGGAACCACAGACCCCACTTCTTTAGCATCTGTCTTGCATTTTCACCATCCACACGGAAGGATCCCGTAAGCCCTCACTCCTAAGTTCCCTGCCTTAGCCCTGGCTGCCTCCACACAGGGCTCCCTGTCCTTACGTTGTGGCCCCAACTCTTTGGGTCCTGCCCAGTGAAGGCCCTGATGCAAAGGACATCAAATAGAATACTTGTTCAGCTGCAGAGTACCATGTTCTTTCAAAGCACAGATGAACAAATATCCTGGCTGTTTTCATAGCCTAATCCCACTCCAGTCATCAGACAAGCAGACCTCTTCCAGCGCCTGAATTTATCCTAAAGTTCACTCTACTTCTTTCAAAGAAGGGTCTTCTTTGCCAGTTTGCCAGATATTTCAGGCATTCTAGGTTGGTAGCAAAGTGCATGCCTAAATTTCCTTACACCTGCCTTTTCAGACCAGCCCTGGCCTGGTCCCTGCTTTTCTCCATCCACCAGAAGCCAGACTTCAGCTGGCCAGGGTTGCTAAGCAGGTGGGTGAATCCTCTGCTTCTCTCAGAAGCATGGGGTGATCCTAGCAAATCTCGGGCCTGCTCAGGAAAGGATGTCATCAATTACACTAGCCCTTCTAGATCGAAAGCCCCACCCAATGTCTGGAAAGCTAGATGTGCCACCACTGAGAAATGCTTTGTCTCCTGAGCCCTGCCAGAGACAGCTACACAGGGTTTCAGATGTGCTGAGAACCGAAACTGATTGGAGCCAGGCCACATTTGGCTGGGGCAGGGGAGCCATGTGGCTCTTGAGTTGGTCTCTGCTGCCACCGTCAGGATGCAAAGAACCCACTACCTCCTGCTGGAGGCCCTCTGGTCCCAGCACTGAATTGGTCCTCCCACACTGCCGTCAGTGCTCTGGGTTTTCACCGGAGGTCAGTTTTATGGCTCAGCCAGGCTCCCTAGCGTCTCCTACACATGCCGCAACTGCTCTCGGGAATGTCTTTACTCTGCTTCCCTGCAAAAGATGAAAGCCTTTTTGGAGGGTGAGAACAGAAAATAGGCCAGCGGCAGATGTTTTTCATGCCAATCTAAGTTGAGCCTGGGTGGAGCAGAGAAGGAACTCTCTCTGACCCCAGATATGTGAGGGTCCATGTGCCCCTCACCCCATAGCATCCTGGCTTCTTGCAGACAGACGATTAATACCATTGGAGTATCAGTGCAGTGCTCAGCAAGATAATATATCCTGTGGTCACACAGTTCTTAGCTATAGTCATTGTTCTGTGAGTGTTAGTCCAATCCAAATGTATATATGTGTATCTCTTAAAGGCCCCAATGACTTTGTAGTTATTATATAAGACATGGGTCAAACTTACTCTTTCCATGAAAAGAGTAGAAGAAATTGGAATGAGAAGGAAGTGTGTCCAGGAGGTTTTCCAGGAGATTTGTCTCCTTGGGGCTTATGAACTAACTGAAGCCAGGGTGGTAGGGAGCAGCCTAGGGCCAGAGGGTGTCACCTCAGCTGGAACAGAGAGTCATGCCCCGTTCTCATGGCTCATCTCTGCTTCCCAGCCAGCACCTCCCGCTGGGAGCCTCCTAGTCCCACACACGAGGATGGGGGGCCAGAGAGTAAGCCCCCAAACCTGCTTTCCCCAGGCCCATAGCCTCGTTTCGAGCCCGGCCTCCTTCCATGCCCTGGGGCCTCCCTGGGCCTCCCGCCCCAACACCCAAAGGTGGGAAATGATGGTCCACAGTCTGGCCCCTCAGGTCAGCACCACTGGACCAATCCTTCCTTCCAGGCTTCTCCTCTCTATAAAATGAAGTGGCCAAACTGAAATAGCTCGCAGGTCCCTGTCCTCTTTTTAACACTTTTTTAAAAAAAAATATTCATTTATTTATTTTGTGTGAGAGATGGAGGGTGAGAGAGCAGAGGAGGATAAACAGAGAGTAGGGGAGAGAGAATTCCAAGAAGGCTTCGTGCTGTTAGCCCAGAGCCCAACGTGGGGCTTGATCCCAAAAACAAACAGCGAAATCATGACCTGAGCTGATATAAAGGGTCTGACACTCAACCAACTCAGCCACCCAGGTGCCCCTGTTCTCTGGCTTTTCAAACTTTAAACCTACCTAAATCACTGGAGAAGAAGCCTGGTGTGACAGAAAGGCTTGGCTAGTAGACTCAAACATACCTGGATGTCATGCCAGCTCTCCTGCTGGCCACCTGTGGGGCTTGGACAAGTTATTTAACTGCTGGTTGAATGTCTTCTCACCTGTAGGACTAATACCCTCTGTGTTAGCTCAGGACCTTCAGGAGGCAGATGCCAGCACAGTCTTGTGTTTGCCCAGAGTTGTGTTGTTTACCAGGTGCTTCCACATGCCTTGGATGTGTTCCCAACCGTGTTCAGGGTGACATCACAGTAAGCATCACCCTCAGGGTCACAGAGACCCAGGTCAGGTTCCATTAATTACCTGGGTGATCAAGATCAATTTTCGTAACTTTCATGAGCTTCAGTTGCCTCTTATGAGAGTAACAGTACCTTCCTCAGCTATTTTGTGGGTTAAATGAGACTGTAAAGTGCCTAGGTCAGCCCACGAGTCTCCATAAATCTGAATTGTACCTTTCTTTCTTGGATGAAAGGTCAGGCCACCAAAATAAAGAAAGTTCTAAACCACAGGTGGTGCCTTGGCCTTGAGCCACTCAACAGTCATGTAGCCTGGTATTTCTTTCTACATCTCTCTTATGGAGGGTACTGGAAGAGCAAGGAGGAAACTCTCATGAATTAAGCACCCCCTGTGCATCTGGCAGTTTGCTCAGCAGTTTGCATTCATGATCTCTGGCTCTCATTACAGCCCTGTGAGTCCATAGTCATCAGTGTGAGGAAGTGACTTACCTCGCGTTAACACGCAGCAGAGTCAACCCAGGTCTTATGGACTCCAAGCCCAAGCTCTTTCTCTCACTGGGCCAGCTTCTGTTATATACATGAAATGGCACTTGAGAGGCACTGGGAACTCCCCGAGAGAAACGGTCAGGCCTAGAGCACGAACAACACTTGAGGAGAGAAAGCTAGGAGCTGAGCTCCTGTTCTAGCCGCGGGCCATCCTGCAAGCAGGCAAGCCCTTCCCATCGAGGCAGGATCCAGGTTCCTTGTCCTAAATGGGCCCAGGCTCCAGACAGGGGCAGTGAGGGCTTGAGGGAGCACTGGACTAGGAGTCAGAGGACCTAGACTCCTCACCCTGTGCCGGCCCAGGTGAGCAGCCTAGGTTCACTGCAGCCTAACCCTCTCCTTATGGCTTCTGCTTCGGCAGTTTGAATCCCCTCCAGGCCACTTAACCATCCCAGTTCCAGGAGCAGGGTGGAAAGGTAGTGACAATGAATAATAAAGGTGCCAGAAAAGGGGGCACAGGACCTGCCATCTTGCTCTAGCCCTGCCGCTCACAGACCTGTGACACGAGGCACGTCAGCTGGATGCTTCGGACCACAGTCTTCTCATCTGTAAAATAAGGAAAGGCCCTAAATTAGCAGATTTTCAGGCTGAGTTCTGCAGCTCCCCCTCCTCATCCCCATTCAGCCTCCAACCACCCCCTTCTTGGAAGGAAGGGAAGAAAGGAGAACTTGAATTTGGAAATTTTTCAAAATTTAAAAAAGTCTATACCACCCAGTCTAAAATTCCTTCTAGCTCAAACATTCAGAAATCTCCTTCATATCTTTAAATCTTTTTTAAGGAAACATGGAAGAATAATGAGCAAATTAGAAGTCTTTCTGATCAAAGCAGATTGGACCAATAGAAGTTTGCCCAACCTCCCGGCTTTGCCTTGTCGGGTTGAGATAAGAGAGCTACAGAGTTCCTCCATCATCCTGCGGGGACCTAGGGTCCGGGCCCTGTGGTCTCAGCCTGTGTGGGTGCCAGCTTTTGCAGGTACCCCGCACCCTGGCAAGTACCTGCGCCCTGAGGCCGGCCAAGCCCCAAGCTGCTGTGAACAGGGCTGGCACTCTGCTGCCCCCTGGTGTCATTGCCACCTCGGTGCCGGCCTCTGGGCTGCTCAGTCTGGGGTCCCTCCTCAGAGTACAGATGGTTGGCACCTCCAGAATGTTGAGTGCAGCCCTGCCCACACAGGCTGTGGTGATGAGAGCCTGGGCAAGGGATGTCCAGTCTTCATTTACTGGCATCTCCCCAAGAGGGCTACTGTCACCCTTGTCAAAACATGACCCATTGCACTGCCTGAGCCTGGACGGGCCACCTTTCGTCCCCAACTTCGGAAGACTTCCCTGTTGGCATGCTGAAGCCCCTCTGTTCACACCTGATTCATGAGCAAAATCCAAACACACCCCTTCCTCCCTGGGGCCCTGCAAGTCTCGAAGATTGGACAGACAGGGTCACACACCAAGCCACATAGGGCCCTGACCAGGCCCATGTGTGCAGTGTGGGCTTCTGCATCAGTCTTTGTGAGGCACAACCATGGATGGTTAAGAGCACAGACTTTGGAGTCCAGATGTCTGGGTTTGCTCTTGGGCAAGTCACTTCACTTTTCTGAGTCTCAGTGTGCCTGCCTGTAAAATGGGGACCCTAACAGTACCTCATGAGTGAAGTGGAAGATTAAATAAATTAAAATTTCTAAAGTGCTGGGAACCCTCCCTGGCACATAAACACTAAATAACTGTCAGAGGCTTTTTTTTTTTTTCTTTTTTGGAAGAGGAGGAGGAGGCTGGGGTTAGCGGTGGTGATGACTGTGGGGCCAGAGCAGCTGTTTTATCAGGGTCCAAGACCTGTGCACAGTCATGCTTTTCTGAGTCTCTACCACGAAGCCCCTCTGTGGAAATCAAGGGCTCATTTTGTAAAGCTCCCCAAGTCCTGCTCCCCTCCCTGTCACACTCCCACTCTGCCTGAGGGCGCTCATCAGTCCTGCAGCGCCCCTGAGAGCACACAGCCATTGTCTGAGCCTTTCCATCTACTGAGCGAGGCCTTTTTTTGGAGCAAACCCAAGGAGTGGCAGTGCGGCCCCACATATATACGAAATTATATCCAAGCCTCTTGCCTTTAAGCCCTATGGATGCAGCTGCTGTACATGACCCTGGCTTCATCTCCCACCGCACTCCCCCCCACTTCAGCCCAGCTGCTCTTTTCACTCCCATCAAGTGTGTCCCCACCTCAGTCCCTTTGCACATGCTCTTCTCTCTACCTGGGACATACTGCCCCGTTCTGCGCTTGTCCAGCTCCTTCTCCATATTCTGTTCTCGGCTTTAAGGTCACCCCAGGAAAGCCTTTCATGATGACCCTAAAGCATTCTCTCCCCAACCCCTGTCCATTGTCTCTCTCACTTCACCCTGTTTTATTTTCTTTCAACAGTTACTGCTGTCTGAATTTATCTTATTCATTTTGTTTATTATAGATTGTGTGACCCTCCCCCCCCCCGTCCCTCCTTACACACACTAGGGGAGATGTTTATGACACAGGGCAGCCTTGTCTGTTTCTCACCCCCTCTCTCCCAACCTGGCCGAAAGCTGGCATTCAACATACATAGGTAATTGTTGAACAAAGAAGCAAACAAATGAACGAATGGAGTAAGTGGCTGACTATATGACCATCACAGCCCCACCTGGAGACTGGGGTCTGTCACTCAGCAGGGCTGGCTCCATGCTTCTTGTCTCCCTCCCCTCTCTAACTTGGACTCTCTCCACAGCCGTCTTGCTGACAGTGTGCTGCCTGCGGAGGAAGAAGAAGACGGCCAACCCGGAGAACAATCTGAGCTACTGGAACAATGCCATCACCATGGACTACTTCAACAAGCATGCTGTGGAGTTACCAAGGGAAATCCAGTCCCTCGAAACCTCTGAGGTAACAAGCCCCAAGCCAAGGGGTGCCCCTGGAAGGTCTGGCTCCAGCACAGGGAAAAGCACAGGCTCCAAAGTAAGCTGTGGAGTATCTGCTTGCTTCTTAGTGGCTTGCCCCTTGAAGGACGGCCCATGGCCCAGTAGCAGCCGCACCCAGGAAGCTGCAGGCCCCACCCCAGCCTCCCTGAGTCAATCTGTATTTTAACAAGAATTCCACAGTGCCTTCTACATATGTTAAAGCTTGGGAAGGGGCGCCTAGGTGGCTCAGTCAGTTGAGCGGCCGACTTCGGCTCAGGTCATGATCTCGCAGTTTGTGAGTTGGAGCCTGCTTTGGATTCTGTGTCTCCCTCTCTCTCTGCCCCTCGCATGTTCATGCTCTGTCTCTCTCTGTCTCTCAATAGTGGATAAACAAAACAAAACAAAACAAAAAACTTGGGAAGCACTGTTCTTGGGACCTCAAGTTCTGAGTTTGATAAATACTCATTGAGGACACAGTTTGTGGCAGGCAATCCCTGGGGACTGTGAAGATGAGAGCTTGCTCTCAGGGGGCCCAGATTCCAAGATGTGGTTGAGGTATGGGCCCCACGCATCATTCCGAAGCAAACAAACTAGGGAAGACACAAGAAGAGTTGCAGCGAGCTATAGAAACCTACCAGAACAAAGCCTTCACAGTGGGGTTTAGGAAGGATAAATGGATTTTGACAGGTTTCCCAGCAAAGGAAGAGCCTGAGAAAAGGTGGGGTTGTGGGCTGGACATGGCATATCGTGGGAGAAAAGAATACATGGAGTCAGGAAGTGTGTGCCCAAAACACCTGTCTGGCCAGTGGAGAGCCAGGCTTTGAACCAGGTGCTCCTTCCACCCTCACACAGGTTGGGCAGAGGCCAGGACACAGCGGGAAAGGTACGTGGGTTGGGCGTGGGCTCGAATGGGCTTGAATGGAGTTTGTACTTTAGTCTTGGGCGGTGGAGGGTCACTGAAAGTGGAGCTTTGTGCGACCTAGTTTTAGAAAGATTGTGCTGATGGCATGGCGAAGGCACTGCATACGTGATTAGTGAATGGATAAGAAGGAAAGGAAGGGTGGTTTAATGGATGGAGGGATGAGAGGACAGGAAGAAAGACTCAAAATAAGTAGGCCAGCTGGGAGCAATCGAGATGGTCCGGGAGAAAGATGGCAGTCATCTGAGTAAAAGCAGTGACAGCCAAGAGTTCTTCTGGAAATACAGTCCCCTCTTCCCCTGCAGATCCGTCCCCCACAGCAGCCAGGGTGTGCTTTTACAAACATGAATGTGACCACATCACTCCTGTCCCCAGAACTCTTCAGTAGCTTCCTGGTGCTCTCAAATTAAAGTTCAGAGTCATGTCCAGAGCCTGGGAGGTTGGCCCGGCCCTAGCCCAACTCTCCCTCTCATTTGCTAAGCTCCAACCAACACCAGATGTCTTTTCATTTCCTTATAGCACTCAGTTAAATTCTGTTCTAGGGCTGTGCATGACTGTCCCCTCTGCTGGCCTGTGTTCTGTCCCTCCCCAGCACTCCTTCATATTCACCTCAGCGACTTCTCCCGATCACTCGGGCCTGGTCCCTGTCTCTCCTGCTAGAACATCAGCTGCCTGAGGGCAGGAGCCCTGTTTGTTCTGCTCACCACTCTACCCCTAGCACCTAGAACAGTGCCCAGCACTTGCTAGGTGCTTGGTAAATGTTTATCACACGAATGAACCACAAGTTTTGTTCATGATTGACCCATCACCCAGCCCAAAGCCTGACATACAGTGGACGCTCAATAAAAACGTTTAACTGAAGGACAGAGGGCCAGGCTTCATGAAAGCAGTGACCTCCAGTGTGGTCCGTGTGCGTCCTGCATAGCAGAGTGGTCCCTACATCCCCTGTGGTGAGCACTTCATCACACAGACAGTCGTTAGACCACTGTGTTGTACACCTGAAGCATATACTACTGTGTGCCCACTATACTTCCATAAAAAAATAAAAACTTATTTTAAAGTTCCTCTGAAAACTATTGTAATGAGTGAAAAATGGCTAAGTTAGCGAAGGGGCTGGCCACTTTGAATGTGGGCTATGAATCCCTGAACTCTAAATTTCTCATGTTCTTGGGGCACCTGGGTGGCTCAGTCAGTTAAGCGTCCAACTCTTGATTTCAGCTCAGGTCATGATCTCATGGTTCATAAGATCAAGCCCCGTGTTGGGCTGTGCTGAAGGCATGGATCCTGCTTGGGATTCTCTTCCCCACCCACCTTGCTTGCTCACTCACTCTCTCTCAAAATGAATAAATAAACATTAAAATTTGTTTAAAATGTTTTTTTTTAATTTTTTTAATGTTTTATTTATTTCTGGGAGAGAGAGACAGCGTGAGCAGGGGAGGGTCAGAGAGAGAGGGAGTCACAGACTGAAACAGGCTCCAGGCTCTGAGCTGGCAGTCAGCACAGAGCCCGACGCAGGGCTCGAACCCATGAACCGCGAGATCGTGACCTAAGCGAAAGTCGGACGCTTAACCGACTAAGCCACCCAGGCGCCCCCGTTTAAAAATGTTTTAATGTTTTATTTATTTCTGAGAGAAAGAGAGAGAGAGACAGAGAGAGACAGCGTGAGCAGGGGAGGGCCAGAGAGAGAGAGAAACAGAATCTGAAACAGGCTCCAGGCTCTGAGCTGTCAGCACAGAGCCTGACGCGGGGCTCAAACCCACGAACTGTGAGACCATGACCTGAGCCGAAGTCGGACGCTCAACCGACTGAGCCACCCAGGCGCCCCTAAAATTTTTTAAGTAAATAAGTTTCTCATTCCATTTGCAAATTGACAAATGAAAACCAAGGCCAAAAGACAGTGCCTGTGAGCTTACTCTAGAAAGGGCCCTGCCTGTGTGGTGTCCCATCCAGCCCAGAGCGCCTGGGCTGCCCTCAGACACACGCCAGAGGCTCTCAAAGAGGCTGCCTCCAGCAGCCACCCTCCCAGGGTCAGGAGGTGCAGCAGAACCAGCAGCAAAAAGGTCAGTTTGGCTTCAGAATTTGTTTCATGGCTGTCCCCCCCCCCCCCCCCCCNCCCACTCTCTGGGCACGCACACACTGGCACTGTGGGCCACCCTGAGAGCAGCCTGTGGTCACAGGGCATATGCCTCACCCTCCGCAGCCCAGGGCAGCCCTTACCGCCCACCCTGTAGGCTGCCAACACTGGTGGCCGCCAAGTGCTTTGCCCAAGCAAGTTTCTCTGGCGCCCTACTCCCCTTTCAGGCTGATGAAAGAGCAAAGCACTAATCCAGGCTGTACAGGCAAAACTGATGCCCAAAAAGTGCCTGGAAATTTTTCTGTGCCTTTTTTACCCCCTCTTCCTTCCCTTCCTCCTCTTCTATTTTTCTTCCTTCTTGTCTGTTATTTCCTAAGTAACTTTCTTTTTTATGCTGCAAAAAATATCCACATGGTATCCCTTAGTGAACACTTGCTTTGTAAGAACTGTAAGGGCGCGTGGGTGGCTCAGTTGGTTGAGCGGCCAACATTGGCTCAGGTCATGATCTCAGGGTTCATGAGTTCGAGCCCTGCCATCAGTCTCACTGCTATCAGCACAGAGCCCACTTTGTATCTTCTATCCCCCTCTCTCTCTTCCCCTCCCCTCCTCACACTTCCTCTCTCAAAAATAAACATTGAAAAAAAAAACTATAAAGCAACACGCCAGATCTCATCCTCCAAAACTCCCCTCCACAGCTCCACCTAAAGCCCAGTGGAGAATGGGGATGGTGTTCCCCTCAGTGACACGCCACCCCATTTTCCTTACTTAGAGGGCTGACTCTGTGTCTGCCTTGGAGATGGGCATTCAGCCAATTCCAGACATTGATGGAAATTCTTGTCTTATGAAAAGACATCTTACCGACAAATGGCCTTTCTTCCTTTCTCTCCTTATTATCGATGGCAATATGTATTCCTCAAAAATTATACATGTTTTGCTAAAAATAAACCTCAGGGAATTACTTGTGGCTTAGATGTCAAATAGAGACGTCTAAGCAAGTCTCACTTGAGCCCGTTCTACCTCGGCATATTACTGAAGTAGCCTGCAGGTTCTGAGAATTCAGTGTCTGAGAATTAGGACAGGCTGTGACTTCTTTCCGCCTCCCCCGCGCCACCAAATTTTACCTGGGCCTGAGTCTGAGGATAGACATTTAGTGGCCCACAAATGCTTGCAGTCTTTATTGGTTGAGGCCAAAGCCATTCAGATGTCCTGATCGGTGAATTACCTATTTGTTGGCTTTTCCATTTCTGGGGCTGTGGAGACAGACTGTGTTTTTTACTCACCACCCATCGTCACACAGAGATTTCAGGTCCTTTCACCTCAGAACCATCTAGTACTACAAGAAATGGGGCTATAATTCTAACCAGGTTCTGAGAGGAGTCAGGATGGGGAGGAATGAGCCCTTGAAGGCCCTGCTGGCTGACTGGCAGGAAGGGAAGCAGGTGGGCAGGCGTAGGGTGTGAAGGTGGAGGGAGGAAAGGCAGCCACGTCTCCCAGAGATCTGCGAGAGAGAGGCAGGAAGGAGAGTGTGGGTTTGCCCACCAGAGCACCGAGCCATCCGCCGCATGGCCCCCACGGCGAGCCCTCTCGGACTTTTACAAGGAGAGCAGTACCATCTCTGGCAACCTAAGCCCAGAGTGATTCAGGAAGCAGGAAATCTTTTTCAGAAGCTGCTGCAAAAAGCTGAAGGAAGAGTAGAGAGGGCTCTGCACCTCCATACTGGCAGTGAAGATGATGAAAGATGTTAACCAAAGCAATCCCATGTGGCAGTGTCCTCGTGTGTATTTCTTTATGAATGGCCACCGCCTAAACCCCCTGAGCTCATCCTGTGTCCTCCCTCTCTCCTCCCAGGGCCAGCTCTCAGAGCCCCGCTCCCCAGCCAACGGCGACTACAGAGACACTGGGATGGTCCTTGTTAACCCCTTCTGCCAAGAAACACTATTCGTGGGAAACGACCAAGTATCGGAGATCTAACAGCAGCAGCCCTCGCTTCGCCGTTCCCTGCTATTCGTCTCTAAATTATAAATATTCAAATATATATTATAAATATAATCTTTGTGTAACCCTGACTTAATGAGAAACATTTTCAGCTTTTTCTCCCCCTAAGAATTGTCAACATCTTTTTTATAAGTGTGGTTTAAAAAAAAAAAAACCTTTACAGAACGATCCGTGGCTTTATAAAATAAAGGTATTTCTAAGCAAAGCAGTTGCATTGATTGCTTCTCTTAATAACTGTCCTTGAGCACTTGGGGGTCCCAGCAGCCCCAGGCAGGTGAGGGAAGAGGCATACCTGTAGAGGTGCAGTGTTAAAATGGCCAAGAGCACGGCCCTTTGAGTGTTTCTTAAAGTTCTGGTTCCTCTTGATTCAGTGGGACCCCCACCCTTCCCCCTCCACGTACACATCAGCAAAGGCAAGTGGGCCACCCTGGGAGAAGCAGCAGACTTGTGCACAGAGCAGGAAAGGGGAACACCTGGCCGCCTCAGCGGATGAGCGTCCTGCACCCGCGCAATGGCACCATTGGCTGTCAAGTGTAATTCCATCAGAGTTAAGGACCGCAGGCAGGAGCATGCAGCCCTCAGGAGCCTGGAGGACATCATGGGCATTCTGTCAAGGCCACATCCCCCTAACGTCCCACAACAAGGAGCTTCCACTGTGCTAACAGCAGGACTGCCTTGCCCTGGCGGAAAATAAGCCCCCTCCCCCACTTACGCACAGTCCTGCATCCTCTCCAACATCCACATCTGCTTTAAAACTCGTGCCTTTCTCTAGAGATGATTTAGATGTGGATCCTAGCCCTGGACCTGGAGCTTTGGAATGTTTGCTCTCCTTCAAGGATCAAATGTTTATTGGGTTCAACTTTGTTTTCTCAAAAAACATCGCACCATGCCCCTGAGGAACGTGTTTATCAAGTGGCCTTGAAGCATGGGGCTGTAATTCTCTAAACCCTCCGGCGATCTTGAACGAGATTACTAAAGTGGATCGCTTAGGAGGAGACATCCTGATATCTGCCCTGGTGCCACAGACCTGCTTGTGGGTCAGCAGACAGGCTTGCCGTCCCGCTCGCATGCTCCAGGCTCCCCTGGCCCGTCCACACCCAGGAGGGCTCAGACCCGCAGGGACGCAGCAGGGGCTTCCACAGATGGCTGCTTCTCCCTGTTTCCCTAACAGAGAGTGGTTGGGAGAGAAGATAACTGCTTTGACTCTTTATCTAAAAGAAAATTAGTTTGCTAGTATATTTTCAATATAGATGTTCTTATAGTCAGATTGAGAATTGAACTTGAATGTTGATTCGTATGTTCGTGTTGTTGCTGTGGTCTTTTTATCATCACTTTTTCCTTTCCTCCGACCTTTCCTTTTTTTAAAAGAAAAAAGATGGCCTTCAAAAATGTGTGTTCTCAATGTTGTATGAACCTACTTAACATGAGTTGATGGATGTCTCTCTTTAAAGACTCTTCAGTCCACAAGGAAGCAGGTTTTATGTTGCTCTGAGATTCATTTGCCAGCGTGCTGCTGTATGACCTTTTAACCTTACATTTCTGTTAGCTATTGCATTTAATATAGCAATGTGTGTGCGTATATATAGAAATCTGTTTGTAAAGTAAAATTATATATAATATATGTAGTCAAAGATACATATGTTATATATACCTATGTGGATGTATGACTTATTTTTCCTTATCCACAGAATTCAACTACCATGTATATATAAATAAACTTATTTTACTAGCCAGAGGATTAAGTTGCTAATACATTTTGCATTCTTTTCATTTTAAAATAACTTTTAAAATGACGCTGACACTGCCTGATGTTCATCTGTATTTTTTCATCTATTTTAACAATAAGTTGGGTTTTACGAATATTCAACGAGCTATTGGCAATTTGTCATGTGATAATACCAATCCTTTAGAACATGTCTGTGACTTCTCCAAGAGAGTGCTCTCTCTCTAAGTCTTTGAAAACACTGTTATCAGTTAGGTTACAGCCCTTCTCTGCCCTGTCCCTCCTCAGGGCTGGGGGTTTTACTGTACCTGCCTTTGGGTCAGAGAAATCTGAGGGTAACTGGCCACTGAGAGTTCCCATTCTGTCGAGAATAGCAGTGACATGACATCTGTGCACACAACTCCATCAGTAGCTTGAACCCTTCATTTAGCCTTGGATGATACACCTGAAATTCCCGCAGCCCCTCAAGACCCAGGCAGCGCCACCTGAGTTAGGAGGATGTTATTCTAAGAGTCTGGTGGGTGCCGTGGGGCCTACAGGGTGCAGCAGAGGTGGTGTTTGCAGCAAGAATGCCATGTCTAAATAAATAAGGACTCTGCCAGCTTTTGCTTGATCAAGTTGGTTTCTTAATCTATTCGTCATATACCAACATTGATATTTATACAGTTGACTTCTTTGTGTCAACTCAAATAGACAAAGTAGAAAGGGAAAAAAAAGTTATGGTGTCCTAATCAGCAAGGATGAGCACATAGAATATTCCAGTAGGTAACTGTAGTTTTGAATTCTGCTTGTATGACTTTGGATAGTACCCTGTTCTCTAGGTGATGGGAGACAGAGGGCATTCAATGTGAGTCACTTGTTTTCTTGTCCAGCTCTGCTACTTTCTGGACAGGGGAACTTGGACACGCCATTGCTGCCTTCAGGATCCTCATCACATAAAGAGTTAATAACCAATCATTTGACATGCGATGATACTTCTGGAATTGTACAGTGCACAGCCCAAATAGCAGCACATGTCAACCCTGAACCTACCTCCTAAGGTTAGATTGAGAATTCAACGAAACAAAGTATGGGAATTATGTACAGCCCTAGGATATATTCAATATTTACTAGAAATTGGCTCCCTTCCCCTTCTCTCACTTGAGGTGTGTTCCCACGGGGCAGGATTTGGGATAAATATCCAGCTCTGGGTTTGGGCTACTTGGTTTCTCTAGTGTAAAACTTAGGTGCAGTGGGGTTTAGGTCCATTTTGTGTTCTCAGAGACCTGGGAAAGTAATTGAGGTGTGACCATAACAACATGCCTTAGTGGTTGCTGACAGCAGGAATTAAAACCCAGGGGGTGTCATCAGATCCTAACTTGAAGCACCCATAACGAGCTTACTGGAAAACCTTCTCTTTGTTTTTATTAGTTTTCTGGCAAATGGAGAGACAGAGGTGTAGGGAATAGCTACAACATAAAAGGTGCCCAACATGTGTGGGACCTAAATTTCCCAGGGTCCCTTGCACTACTGCATTAGGGAGAGCTCGGGCCAGTGCATGGAAAGTAAGATCCAGAAAGGTGAAGCAACATCGTCAAGGTAAACAGCTGATAAACAGCAGTGTTTGAGGGAAGAAAAATGCCACAGAAGGACCTGAGGCTGCTACCAAGACTGAGGGAGGATAAGGGAAGCAACAGGCTTGGTTTGTTTCTCTTGAGTTCACGGGACTGCCTCCCACCGTGGCTGGTTCACATCCGTTTCCATCCTCTGTCCTTCCATCCTGTGTGGACATGCATGCCCATTCACACATTTACATACACAGCACATGTAAGGATGTAGAGAGCTCTGAAATCAGCCCTGGAACACCTAGATCCAGTCCTGGGTCACTACACTTGTGATCTGAGGCCGTTGAGCCTCAGTTTACTTATCTGTGAAATGGGGCTGTGTGACGCCTGCCTTGCCCTCTCTTAGGTAGTGAAGTACACAAATCCAGATGAGCCACCCCCGCAGCCTGCACTGATCCAGCACCCGCACCACCAGCAGAAAAATCTGGGAGGTCAGGCACATGACCTTGCAGAGAATGCATGAGTGCCTTTCTGCAGGCAGCCCTGGGCAGGGCCTGTTTCCCTTTCAGCTCGGTGAATGGTGGAAGCTCATGGAAAACAGCAGACAAAGCAGCCCTGGGGATAGGGGAGCTTCCAGAGAGGCCCACACCCGAGCCACAGGGACACTGGGGCTGGAAACCAAAAGCCACTGGGCTCTGTAAGCCCAGTAGGTACAGCAGAGGCAGAAGGGATGATGAGCAGCAGGCGAGTGGTGGTGGACATGCCCACCGGTGCCAGCCCCAGCTTGCCCCTCCAGAGGCACAGGGCATCTTTTGGGGGAACGTGGTCATCATCCTCCCTGGACAGCCCCCCGGCCTCCAGGACCAATGCCATGGGTGGTCTCGTCCGAGGACCCAGAGTCTATGTAGGGATGGTGCCCAGTGGGTACGCAGGTGGCCTGGGCACCCGCGTGACACGCCGGGCCCTGGGCATCAGCAGTGTTTTCCTGCAGGGCCTGCGGAGCTCGGGTCTGGCCACAGCACCTGCTCCAGGCCTGGAGAGGAACCTCGGTGCCGTTGAGGACCTGGGGGGCTGCCTGGTGGAATACATGGCCAAGGTTCACGCCCTCGAGAACGTCAGCCAGGAGCTGGAGGCACAACTGCGGGTGCACCTGGAGAGCAAGGCCACACGCTCGGAAAGCTGGGGTGCCCTCAGGGCCTCCTGGGCCAGCAGCTGCCAGCAGGTGAGTGCCTGGGCCCCGCGCGGGGGCTTTACAGCTGCCTGGGAGGTCATCATCGGAGAGCAAGGATGCTGAGGCAGGGGCGGGGGAGTGAATGGTCTCAGGCCAAAGAAACTGACCATAACCCCTTATTCTTTCATGCTCAGAAGTTCTGATGACAGTGGTGACAATGACAGCCACCATTTACAGAGGTAGACTAAGGGCCGGGTCCATAGGAGTCCCTGTAGTGCACTGTCTCCTATGTTCAAAGCCATGCTAGGCAGAGACTCGTTCATTGACTGCATTGTTCAGAGGAGAAAACTGAGGCACAAAGAAATTAAGTAATTTGTCCAAATCATGCAGCCCATAGGGAAGCTGAGCTTTGAGACCAAATTGTTCCAGTTCCAAAGCTTGCATTTGTCTCATTAGCCGGGGCTGACTCTGTACCCTTTGTTATTAAGAAAGGATTTGTACAGACATCATCAAATGGAACACCATCGAATGGATATGGTATTAAAAACAATGGCTAAATGGAGGTGTGTCCTGGATCCACTGACCACAGCACTCTCCAGTAGAAACAGGAGCCACACACTAACTAAAACGTTTCCATTGCCCACAGTAAAGAAAGTAAAAAGAAACGGGTAAAGTTAATATTAACGTATCTTATTTAACTCGATACGTTTTAAAAGTTATTTCAACATGTAATCAGCATTTAAAATATTAATGAAATGATTTACACCGAAATAGAACTTTCTGCTGTGATTCAAATAGCCTATATCCACATTGTCCAGTCTGTTAGCCACTAGCCACAGACGGCTATTGAGCATGTGAAATGTGGCTAATAAGACTAAGGAATTGAATTTTTATTTTATTTTATTATTTTATTTTGTTTTATTTTATCTTATTTAAATGTAAGTAGGGGCTCCTGGGTGGCTCCGTCGGTTGAGCATCTGACTCGACTTTAGCTCACGTCATGATTCCAGGGTTTTGGGATCAAGCCCCAAGTCAGGCTCAGCACTGAGTGTGGAGCCTGTTTAAGATTCTCTCTCTCTCTCCCCGTCTGCCCTGCCCTGTGTGTGCTCTCTCTAAGTTAATAATTAATAATAATAATAACAAATTTAAATAGCCACATGTGGCCAGTGGCTATCTCATTGGATTGGGCAGAACACAGAGGTTTCATCGCTCTCCCTTACTTGGTCAGGATGTGCTCTCCGGGCTGATTGGTGCAGAACGCTGAGCTCATCTGTCACGTCAGGCCTGCAGCCTATGGTTCCACCACTGGGACTCCAGCCAGCATTGCACATCTCATCAGGTCTCTGTGGGTGGCTGGCTTCTCTTGTCCCTTCCCTCCACCCGACAAATGCTGGCCTTGGGATCCCTCTGAGCTAGAACGGCCTCCAACCCAGCTTAGGAACTGTCAGCTCAGACCCCTTGTACCCTAGGGCCCAGCACAGAGTCCCCTGAGAGCAGCTCATAAACCTCCATTTGTGTGTGACTGGGTGATGCAGAACAGGACACTCACACTCACAGGCTCCCCATTTCCCTGACTGCCTCCCCATTTCATCCCAGGATGCTTCTTCCTCATGGGCATTCAGTGCCCGGCCATCAGCTCAGTACGTGTGACATACGATACTGTCCTCCTGGCTTTCCTCGGGAGCCGTGGTCCCGCTCACATCGATCTGGGCTGTGAAGAAAAGCCATCTTAAGAGCAGCCTGGGACTTAAAGCTGTCAAATCTAAGACAGCCCTCCCTCTCAGATCCTCCCTGGCAGCCCCGATTCCAAATATTCGTGTCCCTAGATATTCCAATATTTCAGCATCTGCAGGACAATTTCTCACATTCAGATGCCACACAGGCTTTTCATGAGAAGCCAGGCATCCTGATTTCTAAGTCGAAAGTGTGGCCACAAAACAATAATCCATATTCAACTGTAGCTAGCAACTTGCCCAACTTCGCTACGCGTCAGTGGCCTTATCTGTAAAATGGGTCTAATGCCACATCTATTACAGCAAATCCATAGATATGTAAGTTGCATGGTTCCTGCCTGCAGGTAACTACAGGTCAGAAAGCTACACCATGAAAGCAACACATCCACAGGGCTGCCAAAGCCAAGGCTGGACACCAAGACGTTTGTCCCTGACACTAGTGGTCACAGTCCCAAATGAGGGTCATTTTCCTCTTACCTGACCAAAGTGAGATCCTTCATATGACTACAGAGTTCTCTTTTTATTTTATTTTCTCTTTTTTTAATGCATGGACTTGAAGATACAGTTAGACCAACCTGTAAAATGAGAGTTATTTCTGTATCACATAGCCCAGCCCTCCAGCCATATTAAGCTCTGTCCCACCAAAAAGAACCAAAGAAAATTCTACATATGACAAAAAGACACGTTAATTTTCCTTTGTTGCAGTTACAAAGCCGACCCACACTTTCTAGCCCTCCAGGCTTCAACATAAAGCTTTAAGATGGCTTTGCTGAGGCCTGCTCTCCTTCTTGGTGTTCTCTACGCCAGCAGCATCTTTTGGACACATGGGATCTCACTGTATTATGTCCCCTGCCCAACACCTTTCTGGGCTCCTCTTCACTGAAAGGACCCAATCCATGACTCTGGGCTCAATCCTCAAGGCTCTCATGAAGCCACATCTCTGTTCCAGCCACACCGCCCACCTGAGAGCCCCAGAACACACCACGTGTCCTCTGTGATGCTTCCCCTGTTCCTTCTGTGATGTCATGACAGCCTGCGCACACCCACGGTGATAGTTACCATGTTGTCCTGTGGTCACTTGCCTGGCCATGCCCTCACTCTCTAGGCCACTTGCGAAGAACCAGCTCTCCCCAGCAGTGGGAAGACTGGAAAGAGCTTAAACTAGTTTACCTTACAGTGAACTTCCATTTGGATGTCGGCTTTGCCACCCTCTCTCAACTTGTCTCCTCATGTGGGGACCACTGATCAACTGAGGAGAACTGTTAAGGGGGTTAACAATGTAACAGACCCAGTAAAAACAGTGACTAACAGCTTAGAGAGACTGCTTCACGGCACTGCACATACCTGGAGCCGTGGACACGACGGATGCTCAACCGTGAGTGGGGGCCCGCTTCAAATCCTGGTTCTGCCACTTACTCGGACCAGCCACCCCTCTGCTCTGTGTCTCCCTTTCACTATCTATAAAATGGATGAGCGTGGCCCAGGGTCCTTGTGCAAATGAGATGAAATAAGATGCAGAAACGTGCATTGGAAACTGTGAAGTACTGTGCGTAGGCAGCAGACTATCCTGAGTCGGAACACCAGTCCCCTGGGGGCCGAGCCTCAGACCAAGGGACTTGCCTCTGGAGGCCACGGCCCCCCTTCAGGGCCTTAGCTGGATCCTTTCTTCCTTTCTCCACCGTAATAGCCATGAGATGACATCTCCTTCCCAAGCCCTCTCTGTCTCCAAACGGCAGGCCCAACTTCTGGCTACTCAGAAACAAAGCCTTTCCCACTGGGGAATGGGGGCCCCACTGCCTTCCAGGGTGCTTCGTTATGGAGCCCTAGACCCACTAAGCAGCCAGTTCCCACAGAACGGCAAGAGCGCCCCACCCCAACCAGGGCCCCTAACCTCTTCCAGGCCTAGAGAACAGACTACCAGCAATTCATTTATTCAGAAAGTGCTGCCTTCCCGCCATGCAGGCTTCAGAGAGAGACATGCCATGCTAAGAGTTTCTGGGCTTCAGGAATCCAAAGCTCTCAGCTGCTCAGTCCCACGACCCTGGGAACCCCAGGCCCCTCCCCCCTGCCCCCACTCTCCCCACCAACTCCAGAAAGGGCCCGGGAAGGGGCAGGTTGCTTCTTGGGTGTGGCACGGATCCAGGGCTGGCCGCGCCACTGTGCGTCTGGCAGGCAGCTAGAGGGGAAGGGCGAGCCTCTTGTCCACCCTTGACCCGGGCCCCTCCAGGGTGGCACGGAGGGTCAGTACTCTTAGCATTGCCTATCCTCCCTGGGCCAGAGTGGCCAGTCTGTGGGAAAAGGAGATGCCAGGCTTGACTCCTCCATTCCCTCCACCTCTCAGGGCAGGAGGGGTAACCCAGCAGCTGGTGTACACACGGTGCCCCAAATGGTGGGGCAGGGCGTCCGGGGGCCTAGAAGAGTTTGCATTTGCCCCCTTGAGTACCCTTCTGTCTGAGGATTTGCAAGATTAAATAGCGAAACTTACCCTAAGACAAGAGAAAACCCAGGGGCGCCTGGGTGGCTCAGTTGGTTAAGCGTCTGATTTCAGCTCAGTTCATGATCTCAAGGTTCGAGCCCCGCATCAGGCTCTGTGCTGACAGCTGGGAGCCTGGAGTCTGCTTCAGATTCTGTGTCTCCCTCTCTCTGTCCCTGCCCTGCTTGCTCTCTGTCTCCCTCTCGAAAATAAACGTTAAAAAAAAGAGAGAGAGAAACCACAGACGTTTGTATTTTACCACCTTTATTTATTTATTTTGTATTTTACCACCTTGCAAAGCACTTTCCCCGCTGCCTTTGGAACAAGGAGCCCCACATTTTCATTTTGCACGGGGACCCGCAAATCACATAGCCAATCCTGCTAGGGCTAATTTATACGAAGTCCCTCTTCACTTCCAAACCTCTCCCCACTCCTCAGCTGTGTTACAAACTCCCAGCCACTTCTACTAAGCAGTAAAAACAGACAGGAAAACTCCCAGGTGATGGCCCCAGAGGCCGAGGAGGGCACAGCCCCTGCCCATTGCCTGGGCAGAAATTGGCTCTTTCCCTCTCCTGCTTTGCCAAGTGCTCCTGACTTCTCTTGCCAAATGAATGATGCTCATAATAAGCTCTGGCAGCAATGTCAGACCCTTTCCTCTCCAAATAGGCCAAACACAAGCTTGGAATTAGGCAGCTGCCCCGTCTCCGCGCTGCAGAGAAAAGGAGAGTGGGGACGGAGGAGATGCAGTCGTGGAGGCGGAGTCTCAGAGCACAGGAAGCAAGCCAAGGCCAAGGCCAGAGAGAGGCTGCCTGGGAAAGACGGGGGAACGTGGAGGCTTTGGTTTCCACTGAAATTATTGGTCTCCATGGGAGAAAACAGCAGTTTACACCTCAGACGGCAGAGGTTGTTAGCTGGAAGAAAGGGGAAATCAAAATTTTTAAAAAGCAAGAGAATTAGAATTTAAAATACACCTGATTTGAGTATTTTTTCCTGCCGTTCACAGTTCCTCTTTCTGTCCTTGCAAAGAGAGAGCCATACTCAGGGGATCTGCCTATTTGGGGAAATTGCTGGAAACTTACGCAATCCAGGTGAGGGCCAGTTTCTCTCCCCTCAGAACCTATGGTCCTAGCAGATTTATTTGCTTGCTTGTTTGTTTGTTTGTTTTTAAAGAAAAAGAAACAAGAACTGACACCCCAGCCCCAGCCCCCAGCGCCCCTGAATAAGAAGGCCACAAGATTGTTGTTCATGATTCACAACCTGGTGTCCCTGAAAGGAGGAGGGAGAAAGAACCGTGAGCTATTTTAGTATCTGCAGCAGCCTGCATACATTTACCCAAGATAAACCACCTCCTCTATTCTCAGGACTGTACATGCACTTTGGTCAGAGGAGGCCAGTAAGTCAGCTACTTTGTTAACCAAGTTATAACGGACACTAAAGGATCATTAGAAATGTAACTTTACAGAGGAAAAAAAATGTATTCAGGAGAATTCCTCTCAGGGAGAGTGACATATGAGAGTGAAAGAACCCTTTGGGTAGAACAGGAAAGGAGGCTGCCCCCAAGGGTCTTGGTCAAGTGATGTAGGCAGCCACCAAACTGCTTTCTAAAAAGGGTAGTTTTTGATTTCCTGGGGGCTGTAGCTTTGCTAAGTAGAGGATATCTGTGCAGAAGCAAAAAACTGCTACAGAAGACAGTGGGCAAAAGGAGTGCGGTCATTGAGCCACTGTCAAATCTCTTAAGATCTCTTAAAATGTGCCGGCCATGTTGAAGAGTAGAGGACTGGGCTGTCTCAGTGATGAAAACAGAGGATGTGCTACAAAGACTGAGGATTTTGAAGCCAGGCAGTCCGTACATCAAACTCAGGCCCAGAAAATTCTTCACTGATCTTGCTACACCTTGATTTCTCACCTGAACAATAAGGATAATTGGAGACTTTCTTGACATGATAAAATAGCTAAGAAAGAAATACTAGAGGACTTCTGTAGAAATTAAGAACAAGATAAGGATGCCCACTATCTTCATTGTTATGGGACATGGGTCAGAGGTCGCAGTTAATGTCACAGAAGAGAAAGCAATTGGAGGCATAAGGGTTGGAACGAAAGAAGGAAAATGCTGGTCCTTCTGGAAAGCTCAAAAGGATCCATGTGAAAACTACAATAGACAATAAGTTAATTTAGGAAAGTAGCAGATTATAAACATTAAAGACATATGCTATACATACACACACATATACATATATTTATTTAACATAAATGGCTGCCATCTCATTTATGATAGCAAAAAATAAAATACTTCTAAATAAACTTAACAAGAAATGTCCAAAATGTATATGAGACAATAAAACTCTCCTGAAAGGCACAAATGAAAGACGACCACGTGCTTGAGTATAAAGACTCAAAAAAATGTCTGTTCTCCCTAAGTTCATTTATATATTTAATGCAATCCTAATTTTTAAAATATCATAGAGGTTCTTTTTTGAAATACAAGGGTTTATTATAAATTTCATTTGTAAAAACAAAAAGGCAAGAATAGCCAAAAAGAAAAACTGAAAGAGGAGAGCAAGGAGGAAGGCTCAGCTCTCCCAGACATTGAAACATACTAGAACCTCACTCACAAAGCAGTTTCATGTTGGCACATGAAAGATAAGAAGACCAATGGAACACAATATAAAATTCAAAAGCAGTCCCTGCTACATACAGAAACTTCGTATCGATAAATGTGCCATTTGAAACTAATGGAGGAAAGGATGGACTTTTTAATAAGTGGTATTCAGACAGCTGGATAGTCATAAGGAAAATAAAATTGGATCCATCCTTCACTGTTCCCTAAATCAATTCCAGATGTACCCCAGATTTAAATGTGAAAAAGGAAACCATACAGGTAGAAAGCATGGGTGAATTCCTTTATAACCTGGGTGTGGAAGAAGTCTTCCTTGATATAATTCAAAATCTAAAACCAATAAAGGAAAATACTGTTAATTTGATTACCAAAAAATTTTAAATTTTGCATCATAGAATAACACCATAAGCAAAACTAAAAGATAAATGACAAACTAGAAAAAAGTATTTGCAACTTTGAATCCAAAGGATTAATACCCCTGTTCCATAAACAGCATTTAGAATGTGAGGCTTTAAAATAAAAGCCAACAATGTGCTTACTGTTACATAGGCTGTAGATATAATCAGAGAGTTGACATAAAAATAAATGAAAAGGGCTCTTAACTGTGTAAAAAGATGTTCAGCTTCACTCATGATAAGAGAAATATGAACAAAACAAAAACCTACCTGAGATACTCTTTTCACTTATCAGATGGGCAAAACTCCAAAAGTATGTCAATCTATTTTGTTGATGAAGTGCCGGGAAGCAGCCAATTCCACGCCGTGCTGATGGGAATAGAAAATGTTAGAATGCCTATGGAGAAGAACTTGGCAATATCTAGACAAACTATATATGCATTTATATACATGTAATTTAATCCAGCAATCCAGCAATCCCACTTCTAGGAATCCCTCCTGGTGTCACACTGGCAAAAACATGAACAAGAAGTATGTACAAGGCTATTTACTGCAATCGTATCTATAATGGCAAGAGACCGGAAACAACCCAAATACCTAGCAATAGAGGACTAGCTGAATAAGCAATGACACATCCACAAAAGGAATGAGGAAGAGCTCTATAAGTATTATGGAGTGATGATCTCCAAGATATATTGTTGAGTTAAAAAACAAGGTGGAGATAGTGTGTACTTCATTCTACCATTTATCTAAGAAAGAGGAAGCTATATGAACATATACATACATATTCACTTGTAATTGAAAAAAACAACAACCACGAAATGTTTTTAAATGATCACTTATAGGAGAATGGAAGGGATAGAGTAGAGGGGAAAGAAACAGGCACTAGAATTCTTCTATCTTGTTATGTGGAGATGACTTTGGAACCATGAAAGTATTTTGCAGAATTATAGAAGTGACTTTTATACCACAGTAATTTGCACATCTCTAGTGGGATGCAAAGAGTACTGAAAAAAGAATCTTATTAAATCATTTTCAGTAATGATATTGTTGGTGGCATTGCTCATGTTGTATTGACACTGGTGTGTGTGTGTGTGTGTGTGTGTGTGTGTGTGTGTTGTACTATGGGATAAAGCAAAAGAGTAATTCTATTTGTGTCATTGAGAACTGAGACTTTTAGTATGGTTGAGAGGAGATACACTTGTAAGGCAGATAAAGTTTAGTGACAGTTCTCTAGTCCTGAATTGGAATTGGAATTATCAGTTTAAAATCATGGTGTATGTGATCCCAGGATATATATATATATCCATTTCCTAACTCTTGCCAGTGGAAGACCAAGAAACAATTGCCAACCCAGTAGCCACGAGCATTTTTAGCCTCTGATTTGGGTCACCTAAGTACCATCTTTCATTATAAGCATGGAGGCTCCTTGGAGAAATGGTTGAATCCAGGTTTGGGAACAGGAAGTGTAAGAGATGAATCTCAAACCTCTCATCATACCAAAACCAAGGAAGCTATAGAGATCTACTAGAGTCATGTGAAAAGACTTAGGAGACAATTGAATAAGCTCCCACTAATCAAAGATGGCTACATATCAATAAGAATATTAACCGCAATGCTTTGAAACACATCAAGTATGTTTAAATCTATGAGTTCAGTATAATAGAAAAAAAAATCCCTCTTATTAATTGCCTTGGAGTCCACTGGAGAACCAACTCAGTATTTTTTTGTTTTTTGTTTTGTTTTGTTTTGTTTTGGAATTTAGGAAACAAAAGAATTCTTTTTTTTTTTTTTGAAGATTTTTTTCTTTTATAGTTTATTGTCAAGTTGGTTTCCATCCAACACCCAGGTCTCATCCCCACAAGTGCCCTCCCCCATGCCCATCACCCCTCTTCCTCTCTCCCCCACCCCCATCAGCCCTCAGTTTGTTCTCGGTATTTAAGAGTCTCTTATGGTTTGCCTACCAACTCATTATTTTGAAACCTGGTAAATAACTAGAAGGAATTAGGCATCTTTCCTGCCTTTCCTATAAGAACTGTAGATCCATCAGCATTAACAACAACAAAAAAGAATTGAAGAGACTAATTATATTTTTATAGAAATATTACAGCTAAAAAACAAATAATGTAACTAGTAACATTTTATTTATATTTATAACTAATATTAATCATTAACATAGAATTCAAACATCACCACTTTGGAACCGTAATTTAAAAAAATGGATCTAGGCAATAACAATCATCAAATGGCTACCAATATCACAAAAAGAGAGACCAGCAGACAGGTACCTCCAAGGAGAGTACACAATATCACCTGTGATGTAGTCTTACCAGAAAAGAAAAAACTGAATGTGATTAAGCTTCAAAATAAAACTAATTTACAGAAAATACAGAGGTCAGATGAATACATTTATTGATACCCACTAGGAATAAATCAGCAAAACCCAGACTGTGGGAAACTATAGAACTAAACACCCAATGTTTGCAGCAAGCAAATGTTGCAAGGGACAAAAAGAGAGATGAGGGGAAAGCTATAAATTAAAAGAGATTAAACTGACATATCAACCTCTAACATGGACATTATTTAAACCACTATCAAAGCAAACTGTAAAAATTAGACAATTGAGGAAAGAGGAACTGGGTATTTGAGGAATTGTTATTAATGTTTAGGTGTGATTTTTAGATTTTTAGAAGTTATTTTTAAAGCACCTTTATAAACTGAAATATATGAAGAAGAAATAATGATATCTGGGATTTGTTTAAAATAATCTGAAGCGGAGTAGAAATGTGAGGGGATATGGGGGAAACAAAGTGGGCCATGCATTTATAATCATTGGAGCAGGATGATTCATATATAGATGAAATACTGCTTGTAAATTGCCACATGTATTACCGATGCCCAATTAAGTTTGTGGAACTGAATAAAGGAGAAGCTACAGACATTGAATAGTAACATAAACAACTATGTGTGCACACATGGATTCATGAGTCATTCAACCCACCCATGCTGCAGGAGTTTAGAGGCAGGGTACTCACTGGTCCTCAGTTAGGGTACCTCAGGAGGTTGACACTCAATGCGGGACCCACAGAACATGCCAGAAGATGGCCCTCTAGCCGGGGACCCCACATGGATGAAGGCTGGGAGTCAGGATCCAGTCTGACCACCCACAGAGCAGTCTATACATGAGGCAGAACTCACAACTGTCAAAGAGAAATCTTGCCCTAAGCACATGTTAAAATGGGCAAGACATACGTTATTCAGACCACTGCAGTAGAAGAGAGACACTTGAGGATACAGAACTGAGCTGAACTCCACTGAAACAAAAGACAGAGGCTCTTTAAATGCAGGGTGTGCTAAAGGAAAAGTGCTGAAGGAGGTTAAGGGAGGGGGTGGTCTATGATCAGGCCATCTGTGTTTGCTAATTGGTGCTTATCCAAAGGAGAAACACACTTCTCATAGCTTTATGACAGGAGCCAATTGGAGAAAGTTGCCCACGAAAGCCAGCATCCGACCCTCCCACTGGAGCGGGGAGACAGGGACCTGTCTCCTCAAAGTGTGCATTCCATGGAGATCGCTCCCAGGTCCTTGAAGAAAGATTCTGAATTGTAGCCTTACAGTTTCAAGTTTCCTAAAATAACTGCCAAGGAAAAGGGAGGTCAGGGGCCTCTTGTCAGGTTTTAGCTGGAAGGAACAGTGAATTCTTTTGGCAGCGTTGACCTTTCTCAGGCAGGCATTTTAAGGGGGCTAGGTCCCTGCTAGGGACACAGTCTGGGACTGACAAAAGCCATGCCACAGTGTGGTCAGGTTCCTTAGCGTGGGGGCTAGATGGCGTCATTTATGCCGACGGTTTTCATTCTCACCGCCAGGCACCAAGCTTTTCCTGGTCTCTGCCCTGTCCCCTCGGCTCTCTGTTCTAAGTCCCTGGTGTGGAGTGGGTAGTCCCCAGTACACAAAATGTGGCCAGCACATGGCTGGGCAGCCAGGGCTGAATACAGAGCCGGACACACTCAAGGTTTCAGATGGGAACCCTGAAGTTACGGGCAGAGAGCCGCCTAAAATCCCACACCGCACTGAAATACTGCCATCAGCCTGCATGGCCAGTATAGCTATCTAACACAGCAGAATCCTCAGTGGCTGTATGAGAAGAACAAGGGAACTTGTTATATATGACGTGGGACTAGTACCAACATATATTTTTGAGTAAAAAGGCAGGCTGCAAAACCCCATCTATGCCATGCTACAGTCTGTGTGTTTTCTTTCTTTTCCATGTGTGAGTCCGGACTCCGGAAGCACACACAAGAGGTGGTAGCGGTGGATGCTTCTAGTGAGGGCTGGAGACAGGGGTGGGAGCAGGTGTACTTTGGGCCATGTAGCCTTTTGCAGTGTTGATATATCTTACCTAATATTTAAAAAGTGAACTACTAAATAAAACTCCTGCCCGTGACTTGAGTTCAGAGTGGGGGTGTTCCCGCCAGGGCCAGGGGAGGTGAAGCCCTCACAGCCTCACAGAAGCTACGGACACGTCCTGGTGGGAGAGGAGAAGACTCATCTCAACATTATCCTCCCAAAGCAAAAACCCAACCGGATTAAATAAGCACGTATAAGAGCAATAGGCAAGACTTTGTAGCGGCCTACGCTCTCCGGAAGAACTAAATTAAAATTTAATCCAGACAGCTGGCACAGGACAGATGCCAAGGACAAACATGAGGGTCCCTTACAGGGACAGGGTCCCCAGCGTTCCTCTGCGAGGTCCACGCAGACCCACTGAAGCTGAGGACTCAATTTAGGGAAATAAAACCTAGTTTATCATCGTCTGGCTAGAGAAATGCACAGACAGACTCATTTGTCTGGTTGTAAACGAGCTAATAGAGCTGACTGTCACAAATGTGTTATTCAGCAGAAATGAGAAGTTACTTCAGCTGTTATCAGTAAGTAATGAAAAGCTGTGCACAGGGAATGTCCATCACAACACCAACCTGCTCTGAGAAAACAGCTGGGACTTTTCATGTATTTATTTCAAGGGCCGATGAATAACGCTAAATAAGTCTTAGAGGAAACACCACAGTATTCTTCTTTTTTTTAATGTTTTTATTTATTTTTGAGAGAGAGAGAGAGACACACACAGCGTGAGCAGGGGAGGGTCAGAGAAAGAGGGAGACACAGAATCTGAAACAGGCTCCAGGCTCTGAGCTGGCTGTGAGCACAAATCCAGGAACCATGAGATCATGACCTGAGCCGAAGTCAGACGCTTAACCGACTGAGCCACCCAGGTGCCCCAACACCACAGTATTCTGAAGGAAATGAAGTTAGAAAGACCCCTTCCACAGACTCCGGACAAAGTTGTACAAGAGGCAAAGTACTCTGCCTGAATTCTAAGTGCCCAGAACTGCCTGCNCCGTGACTACACCACACCTTCCTCACCCTCATTCGCATCCTCAGGTAAGAGTCCCTTCGTCACACCCGCTCCCAGCCAACTCTGGGGAGAGAGCTGAACTGACAGATTGATTTATTATTATTTACTTGCCAAGGAAACCCGGGCTTATCTCAGAGCCTCGGTGAAACTCTCTCCTGCAGTGTTGTGAGGCCCAAACAAGACAAGGAGGTGAAGCCCTGGGCCATCTCGAGAGTTCACTGTCCCTGTCCCTAAGGAGCCCTGCTTGGGAAGTGAATTGCTTCTGGCGGTACTTCAGAGGGCCTGCAGGTGACTGGGAGGGAGCCCAGGGCCGCCCAGTGTGGAGTCTGCACCCCCAGGCCAGCCCTGCCAGGCACTCACTTCAGGTGGGACCCTGAATTCCCGGGAGTTTCTGCCCACCTCCCGGCCACCCCATGGACAAGAGACAGGCACTCTGGGTGGACGTTCTATGGGTCCCCCGCTAATGTCTCCTGAGAAAACCACGTACTGTGTTAAGTCTCACGAAGATGTGAAGGTGACGCTGTCCGCATGTGCACGGTGAGCGCAGGCCTCCGCCGGATGCTCACTTTGGGCCACATAAGCATTAACGGGAACTTTCACCCACTGTCTCATCTGACTGTCTCAACAATGTCTGTGTCACCCAGGGAAACGGGGTTGTGCCCACTGTCTGCTGGGCCGCCATGACAGAGTACCACAGGCAGGAGGGCGAGAACAGCAGAATCTGTGGCCTCTGGGCTGGAGGCTGGAGGCTGACATGGAGGTGTCAGCGTTGTTTTTCCTGAGGCCTCTCTCCTTGCTCTCCCCACGGCCGTCCTTCCCTGTGTCTTCACATGGCCTCCCCTCCGTATATCTCTGCCCAAATGTCTTCTTCTGATAAGGACACCTGTGGAACTGGGTTAGGGCCCCACCCCCACAGCATCATTTTAACTTAATCACACCTTCATTTATTTTTCGTAAATATAATTTCCGGTCAAGTTAGCTAACATATACTGCATACAGGACGCTCTTGGTTTCAGGAGTAGATTCCCCTGATTCATGGCTCACATACAACCCCCAGTGCTCATCCCAGCAAGTGCCCTCCTCAGTGCCCATCACCCATTTTCCCCTCTCCCCCCACCCACTCCCCCTTAAACCCTCATTTCTCTATATTTAAAGTCTCTTATAGTTTTTCTCCCTCTCTGTTTGAAACTATTTCCTTTCCCTTCCTCCGTGGTCTTCTGTTAAGTTTCTCAAGTTCCACATACGAGTGAAAACATATATCTGTCTTTCTGTGACTGACTTCACTTAGCATAATACCTCATTTCCATCCATGTTGTTGCAAATGCAAAGATTTTATTCTTTCTCATTGCCAGGTAATATTCCATTGTGTAGACAAACCACATCTTCTTTATCATTCATCAGCTGAGGGACATTTGAGCTTTTCCATAATTTGGCTATTGTCGATAGTGCTATTATAAACTTAGGGTTTATAATGCCCCTATGCATCAGCACTCCTGTATCCTTTGGGTAAATTCCTAGCAGTGCTATTGCTGGGTTGTAGGGTAATTCTATTTTTAATTTTTTGAGGAGAACCTCCACACTGTTTTCCAGAGGGGCTGCACCAGTCTGCATTCCCACTGAGAGTGCAAGAAGGTTCCCCTTTCTCTGCATCCTCGCCAACATCTGTTGTTTCCCGAGTTGTTAATTTTAGCCGTTCTGACCAGTGGGAGGTGGTATCTCAGTGTGGTTTTGGTTTGTATTTCCCTGATGAGGAGGGATGCTGAGCATCGTTTCATGTGTCTGTTGGTCATCTGGATGTCCTCTTTGGAAAAGTGACTCTTCATGTCTTCTGCCCATTTCTTCACTGGATGATTTGTTTTTTTGGTGTTGAGTTTGGTAAGTTCTTTATAGATTTTGGATACTAACCCTTTATCTGATATGTTATTTGCAACTATCTTTTCCCATTCCATCCGTTGCCTTTTAGTTTTGTTTATTATTTCCTTTGCTGTGCAAAAGCATGTTACCTTGATGAGGTCCCAATAGTTCGTTTTTGCTTTTGTTTCCCTTGCCTTTGGAGACAAGTCCAGTAAGAAGTTGCTGCAGCTGAGGTCAGAGGTTGTTGCCTATTTTCCTCGCCTCTAAGGTTTTATCAGCTATTTAAAGGCTCTAACTGCAATCACCTTCTGAAGTCCTGAGAGTTAGGACTACAATATATGAATTTGAGGGGAGATATAATTCACCCCATAACTGCCATTTTATAGACAAAGAAATTGAGACCTACAGAGATTAAGTTCCCCCTTTGTATTAGTGTCCCAGCCAGGACCAATTCAATGTTATTTCCACCCCCAGATATTATGAAAGGCTTCCTGTTAAGAACAGGATCAGTCTTACCTCACACCCCAGACCCTAAAAGGGTATACTGTGAGCTTATACTTATAATCTGATAAGACAGAGTCATAGCCAACAAAGGCCATTCTCTGTGAGGAGTTTTAACACTGGGATGAGCCTCCTCCTCCTCTGTCTCTCTTTTAATTTGGGGAAAAAAAAAAACTGTCAGAAACAGTGATTGATCCTTAGCCAAGCACACTTTCACTGGAACTAACTGCTGTAGCTGGAATGTGTGAGGCTGGGCGGCTTGCAGACTGTCAGGCAGCTCAGTACTGGGACTTGAAAGTTTAATAGCTTTGCTGCCAGGAAATGGCGAGGCAACCCCCCTCCCCTGCCCCAGGGACTTGGACTTTTCTTTTTCAGTGATTTTAATGCTCAGAAAAATGTGCTGAACAGTCGGCCCTTGGAGGCAGAATGTCTATATCTGAGCAGAGTTCAGGAACTCCCCGAGGGGCACTGCTCGGGCGGAGGTGGGATGAGGCCTCTCCTAAAATGCACAAGGGCATCAGTGCTTTCCACAGACTTTTGGGCTGGGTCTGTCTCCTGCAAGGTGACCCCACTCCCCTCCACCCCCCGGTTCCAAGTACCACTTGAAGAGCTAAGGGTTCCTCAAGGGCCCACCCAGTGGGAAGGGTCCCCCCCCCGCCACCGTACCAGCCCCCATGGGTCCCGGTCGAGGGGTGAAGCGTGCAGCTGCTAAAACCAGACAGACCGCTGAGAACACACTTCTCGGTGGACAAAGTCAGGTTTGTTAGCTTGCTGTGGCTCGAGAGAACCTGGGACATCTCAGGAAGAGGGAGCAGAGGGGCTTGTTTGGAGGTCTGGGCTTGTGCTGGTTGATTGGGGAAAAGGTTCAGAGCAAGGATTTGCTCTCCCTCCGATGCTGCCAGAAATTGGGGGCAGGGTGATGGTTGGGTGTCTTACAGGTTTTATCCAGCAGATGGGAGGCACGAAGCAGGCACAGGGTGAGCATTCGTAAACAGTAGTAAGCCTAGTCACTTGTGCTGGCTGGAAGACGGATGTTGAGTTTTGCCTCTCTGTTCAGAAATGATTACAGTATGGTCTTATCTCTCTCTCCACCAAGGTCACAGAGTGACCAGGGTCATCTGGCTATCACTGATACCGTACGCACAGTCAGAGCAGGTGAGGGTTCTATGGCCCACTTGTCAGCTGCCAGGGCCATGGCTTTACTTTACTTCCTCCACCCAAACTGGGCTTCCTGAGCCCCCTCATTCTCAACTGCGGTGGAAGTCCCGCGGAGGCAAAGCAGGAGGGTGAAGGGCCTCTGCCTCACACGGCTATGAGGCCCCTTCAGGTCTGGGGCTGATGTGTCATTTCCTGACTGTAATGTGACTGGGGGCCCACTCCATGCCTCTGGGACCCACAGCCCTGCCTTTTTCACCTTCTCCCCCTCCAGAGTCTATCTAGGCAGTCATGCATGGAAACAGCAAATGAGGTAGAACACAGTAAGGGGTGAGTGCAGGACAGTAGCTCAGAAAGAGCCACCAGGCCCAGCCTTATCCTTACACGAAGTGAGTCCCTGGCCCAGTTACTAACCCCGGAAGCGTGAAATTTTCTTATCTCTAAGTTGAAAGAGAATGATCTCTATTTCACAGGACTGTTGTGAGGCCTCTGGGCGATAATAACAGGTAAGTAGAATGTAAGCTTCCGGAAGACAGGAGCTAGGCTCTCTCACTCTCTGATTCTCTGGCACCCTGCGCAGCCCCCAGCACACAACAGATACACAGGGGATATTGGCTAAATTAACAAATGCAATGACCCAGCAAAGTGGTTAATAAGCGGTAGCTGTATTGGTTTGCTAGGGCCACCCTGACAAAGTGCCAGATGGGTGGAGTGAAACAACAGAAATCTATTCTCTTCTGTTCTGGAAGCTGGAAGGTGGAAATCTAGGAATCAGAAGGGTTGGTTCCTTCTGGGACAGCGAGGGAGGTTCTGTTCGGAACCTCTTTCCTATTTCGGTTGTTGGCTGTCCATCCTTGGCTTGGAGAAGCATCACTCCAAACTCTGCTTTCATTTTCCCTGTGCCTCTGTGTCCACATTTCCCTCTTGTACAGACATTAGTCACATTGGCCAGGAGCCCACACTACTGACCTCATCATAACTTGATTACATCTGCAAAGACCCTACTTCCACATAAGGTCACATTCACAGGTGCTGGGGGACTACGACTTCAAGGTGTCTTTTGGGAGGTACACAATTCAACCATAAAAGTAACTATTGGGTTTCTTTCACACTGTAGTCCTGATTTCCGAGATTTTAAAAAATATTTTTAAGTTTACTTATTTACTTAAAGAGATAGAACACAAATGGGGAAGGATAGAGAGAGGGAGAGAGAATCCCAAGCAGGCTCTGCACCACTGGCACAGATGTGAGTCTCGAACTCACAAACTGTGATATCAGACTTGAGCCAAAGCCAGATGCTTAACTGATTGAGCCACCCAGGCGACCCCTGACTCCCAACATTTTATCCTAGTTCCTCAAATGTCATTTTAAAAGGTTCCAGAATGACCGATACTTCTGTACATACTCCATTTCATCTTTACTTCCTTTTGCACTTGGAATCATATCCCAAATCCTATCGAAGCACATAGAGCTTGAAGTTCATAAAAGAGAGACTAAGAGAGGACAATTCATATAGTAAAAATGTAGTAAATGTCACTAAGTTGCTATGTGATCTTAGACAAGTGACCCCCACCTCTCCAAACCTCAGGTTCCTCAACTGTTACATGAAGGGACTGGGTCAAACTGGGGTCTCCCTGCAGACACACAGGGGACAGGCCACATTCCCTCCCCTAACTCTGGTGAGCCGGTGGTCACCTTCTCCACCCACTTCAGGGACATGAAGACACCAAGTACCGCTGACCCCTAGTCCGTCTTCACTTCTGACGGCTAACTAGCTCTGCTCGGCAGCAATCCCTTTCGCTCTGAAGCTCGGCTGTAAAACAAGAGGGTGGAATTCTCTGATCTCCCAAGCCTCCAGCCATACACTGGTCTGTCACTGCCCCTCATTGTCCTGAGCAGTACAAAGCCTAAAGGGAAGAAGTACCTAAAGGACTCTCTGTGGCTCAGCTGACTGGCTGACCGGGACCAGGAACAGTCTGTACATGTCGGCCACCTCCTTCATTTCTGAGGGTCAGGTGGTGGCCTGAAGCAGCAGTTTACTTAGCTCCCCACATCTGCCAGAATATACCCCAGGTTTCTCCCCGGAGATGGGGGAATCCCAGATGGCTGTCTCTGACCCCGACCCCTTGGCAGGCGGGGCCATCTTCTAGCTGCTCTGAGCACTGTCTTGCATACCTAGTCGCCCAGCTGCAAAATGTCATTTGTGTTAAGTTTTGGACGCCTATAATCATCCCTTCACTGCCGATTCCACCCTGATGTGAAAGGCCAGCCACGCGGTCCATGCTGTCCGGCAGTCTCTGTGTTTATGTCAGAATTTCCACAATGGCTCCCAATTTCCTGAGGATTATAAACCAACCATGAAATTTCATTTTGCCCTGACACTTTGCATATATTAGCCAGCAAGTCTGTTCGTATTCTCTCCTGCTTCCATTTATGATGGAGAAACGACCCCCACTCTCCACCCCTGCTCCTTTTCTCTTTCAGTTGCATTTTCTGTGCCTTTGGGTTTTAGGTCAGAGCTTGAGTTTGGAGCCCAGGGTCCTGAGTACCCCTAGTCTCGGCTCACCAAAGGCTTCACCCAGGTCCCTAATCTCTCCCATCTGCAGCCTCCTTATTCTGCAAAAAGAGTGAGATAATTACACCTGCCACCATGGCCCCGACCCTTTTAAAATTTAAGGAGAATAATATGAGTTGAAAAAGGCTTTGTCAGTGTCATAGATTCAGCTGCAGATTCCCAGTCGGTGGGTGTAATTAGTGTCACTTGTAAGTACGGAATCTTTAGTGATGTTGGCATGCGTTGGCCCTGCCTCCCTCCTCACAGGCAGTCTTGACAGTGTAACATTTGTCACGGTAGCTGCTGTGGGGCTGGCCCAGATTCAGTTTTGTTATGTTCATTCATCAGGCATTGAATGTGGGTCTACTGTGTACCAGGAACCATGGGAATTCAGATATTATTAAAGAGTCAAAATTCTCAGACTCCAGGACCTGAAGGTCTAAGAGGTATGATTAGCAAATAAATCCACACATTGCTGAGCACCTGCTACGTGCCAAGCCCTGCATGATGGATGTCAACTGTACAGTGAACAGGAAGGACTCATGAGGCATCGTTATAAAGCAGCTTTGGTTTGAGAGGCGCCTCTCCCGGTTCATTGGGAGCTAAATATGGTCTCCTGCCTCCTCTGGTTGAAAACATGGGTAGTCTCAAGACTTTTCTGATCACTTGTCAGTACCTAAAAATTCCAAGCTCATTTTAAATCACAATACACAGTCCCAAGTCAGTAAATAGAATGTCTAGTCAGTATATTATTCAACATGTGGACCCTTGTTTCTCTCCGTCCCTCCAGATAGGGCCCAGTGCCTCTTGCTGGAAGTTCTACCCTCACACCCCACTGCTGTTTCAACCTGACCAAAGTGTAAGCAGGAAGAAAGGAGAGGGAGAGAGGGCCGGAGAGTTCTTCCATGAGATATACTGTTGTGAGGTCACTTCACAGTGTCTGGGTCTGACTAAAGTTTACACCAGATTCTCTCACTGGGGGACACTTTTCTGGGTTCTTCAAAGACTCTCCTGCTGGACCAACCACAAGCAGAAGCCCCTTCTTCAGCTGATGGCCCCTAGCAGTCTGTCTCCCTTGCAGGCTGCCCTCCTGGGCAGGACCCCTCTCCAATGAGCCCAGGCCAATGTGCCTGTCACAGGCTCCACCTCTGTGCCCAGGATAGGTGCACCTTTGGGGACCATTAGAGGAGCACAGGGACTTCCCAGTCTCAGCTCAGATGAGTTAACATTGTGTTGCTACACGTACATTTCTTTTTTTTTTTTTTAAGTTTATTTATTTATTTTGAGAGAAAGTGTGTGCTTGAGCATGGAGCAGGGGAGGGGTGGAGAGAGAGAATCCCAAGCAGGTTCCACAGTCAGCATAGAGCCCAATGAGGAGCTCCATCTTACTTAACCATGAGATCATGACTAGGGCCAAAATAAAGAGTCTGACACTCAACTGACTGAGCCACCCAGGCACCCCCGCATACGTTTTTTCTCATCATCTTGAAACCCTGGGGAGCAAGTTTGCTTTTCCCCAGTCTACAGATAGTCTATAGATAGAGTACCACAATCCCCAAGTAACAAAGACAGGGTTTGAAGCCCTGTCTCTCCAGTCACAGCCCACGGTCTTCCTACGAGTTCTCACTGCCGCACTCGAAAGGGCAAAGGACCTGCCCAGGGCCTGGGCTCAGCCATCACACACTTCTGTGCCTCAGGTCTTCATCTTTCATGATCTCCATGAGCCTTTTGCATTCGAAGACTTTGTCATGGAATTTCTGACTTGAGGTCTCCCGGAAGCAGATGGCAGAGAATTCTGCAGAGCCCCTCCCCTCACCCCCCATGTGGGAGGCAGCCCACAGCTTAGCTCTTCACCTCTTGCTCCCACACTCCATATCTCCTGCAGGCGCATGCCTTAAACAAGAATGGGGAAGAAAGAAACCCTATTTAAATAGTGCCATTTAAATGCCATATTAATCTCCAGTGGAGATTAATTAACACAGCTAACATTTATTGGGCACCTACTATATATGCCAGAATTTGTTCTGAGATTCTTGTATATCTTAACTCATTCAACCTCACCACAACCCTATGAGGCCAATACTTTTATGACCCCTTTTTGAAGATGAGGAAACTGAGGTACAGAGCAGTTAAATAACTTTTTCCAAGATCACACATCTAAGCAGTGATGGAGACAAGACTTTGAGTTTGGGCAGTTTGGTTCCAGACCTTATGTCCCCAGCTCCACTGAGACAGCCAAGGCTTAAGGCGTCAGTACCCCAGAGGGTTTCTGGGATGCAGAGCAGGAGGCTGAGAAGCACACCTGGCCCGGACGGATTCCCAAGAAGCAGAGCCCAAGTCCGGGATCCTTTAGCGGGGGACGCACTCTGGAGGCGCTCCCAGGAGAGACCAGTAAGGGAGGGTCAGCAAAAGAACCACCTCTGGCCAGGTCTCGGCTTCAGCCTGGCCCTTCGGGAAACTCGGGAGGGAAGTTCCACCTCAGAGCTGCCCCGACCCCCAGCAAGGGAGCTGGCTTTCCCACCCCACACCTGTCCATCATTCCCAGGGCGCCAGTTAGTCCAGGGGAACTGCAAAGCGGGCTCCGGTGGCCTGAGCGCACCGCTCTGAACAGAGCCCAGGTGCAGGCTGTGGGAAGGAAAAGCAGCAGAACCGGAGGGAGGCATGCAAAGGTGGTTTGGAAACTGCCCCCCCTCCCCCCCTGGGCTGAGCACTGACTGTCGGCCNCTCCTCCCTTACTTGAAGCCTCAGCAAGTCCCCAGTGAGAACACCCACCCCTTGACTCTGCCCGCGCACAGGAAACAAATCTTGTCAGAAGGAAGTCCGAGATAACCGTTTCTAAAGGGCCCCCTTAGAGTAAATACGAAGGGTCGCTCCAGTGACTGTGACGGTGACCCTGGCCCACCCACACCTCTGCTGCCACCTGCACACTGCCTCCCCCACACTCTCGGTTCCCCTCATCCCCACACCTCCTGTCCTGCTCTGCTGGCCTCCAGACCTGAGTCCACAACGAATCTCAGTCCATCTCCACTGGAGGCCTTTTCTGGACCTCTGGAGGCTTCTCTCTCCTCTCCACCGTGTCACCATCACCGGGTACCCATCTCTGACCTGTCTTCTCCAGCCAGTCTCCCTCTGCACATTAGGAGTCTAGCACATTCTGTTCGCTGTGCTAGATTTCTTTTCCTAGTTCTCTCGTTCTTTTCTTAACTATGAAATATTTCAGGTGTATGAAAACGGGTGCTCACCATCCAGAATTGTCAACCTCCATGTTATTTGCTACAGACCTTTTATATTTAAACAGGAAATCAAAGATTTCAACGGGAATCTCATTTGTGTTCTGTCCTGGTTCCATTCCCCTCCCCGGAGGCCTGCACTGCTCTAAATTTTGGCTTTCGATCACTCCCACCAACGTTCTTCCAGTTTTACTATATATGTATAATAAACCCTTTATAGGATTGTTTTTACATGATTTTAAACTCGATATTAAGTTGTATCACACTGTGCATTAGGGTTCTCCAGAGAAACAGACCCAACGGGATGTTTGTAGAGAAAGAGATTTATTGTAAGGAATTTGCTCACAGAAGAATGGAGCCTACGTGTCCCAGATTAAGGGGTCAGGGGGTTGGAGACCCAGGAAAAAACTAATGTGCCTGTTCAAGTCCAAAGACCATCTGGTGGCAGAATTCCTTCCCTGGGGCAGGGGAGCACTCGATCTTTCTTCATTTAAGGCTTTCAACCCATTGGATGAGGCCAGCTGCCCCAGCCGCCCCCTCCCTTACAGAGGAATATCCACTCTTTTCAGAGGCCACTGATTTACATGCTAATCTCATCCAAAAACACCCTCACAGAAACATCTAGAATAACGGTTGACCAAATCTGACCACTGTGGCCAGTTGACACATAAAATTAATCACCCTGTAATATTTTTTTTCTGCAACTTGCTTTCTTCTCATTTTGTGTTTGAGATTTATCCATGTTGATAATGGTAGCATTCCATTGTATATGTACCATAGTTTATGAATTTTTCTATTGATAGATGTAGGTTGCTTCCAGTTTTCTCTGTCACAAACAGGAGAGGGAATAAACCTTTTAATACACACAGGAGAGCTTCCCTCGGTCAAAGGTGAGCAGACTATAGATAGGCCGAATCCAAACAGGTACCTGCTTTTACAAATAAAGTCTGATTGGAACACAGTCACATCCACTCATGTACTAATTGCCCACCTCCGCTTTCATCCTACAAGCGCAGGGTGGTGTAGTTGCAACAAAAGCTGTGGGCCCACGTAGCCTGCAATAGTTCCTGTCTGCCCTTTTATGGACAGAGTTTCGGACCCTGCTCCAGGCCAGTACGTAGGAGCAGAGTGGGCCGTGCCCGCCATCAGCTTTTATATGGTGTTGCCAAATGGCTCCCCAAAGTGGCTACATGAACTTACATTCTAGAACGGCATGTGACACAGACCTCCAGTTTCTCCACACCCTCCCCTCCCACAGGTTTGCCAGTCTGCAGCTTGCAAATCGGTTTCTCGTTATTTCATACATTTGCCTCTTTAAACATATATCACTTATTCATTTAACAAACATCCATTAAGGGATTACTGTGTGCCTGGTACTATCAAGATAAAGTGGCCCCATCTCACAAGAGAAGAAATGGAGCCACCTAATGTCAGACTCAAGCATGGTGGTAAGGCAAGGTGGCTGCGTTGTGGGGGCGGGGGGGGGGCTTATGCAGCACCGTGAAACATAAGTCGCTGACATTTTTCTGCAGGTCCGAGGATGCTCTTTGGGAAAGAAAGCAATTTGGCCATCTGCCCATAGCTTCTGACAGGTGCACCTACATCATAATTCCTAGCAGAAAGGACCTATATTTCACACAGGCATCAGTAAAGTAGGTTAGTAATTAAGCTGGTTTTGTGTCTTCCCTTTGACCTTAGAAGATAAAACACCTGTGATTACAAGAGAGCACAAGTGTGTGAAGGAGAAACTCCGTAACTGACACAGTGAGAAATCGAGCTTCGTTACTTAAAGTTACCGAGATGGTCAACAAGTATAGGAAAAGGGCGGTGGAGTGTGAGTGAGCTAAATCTTCATTTGTCAGCTGGGAAGTCAGTAAATGACGTCTATGGCTGATAATTCAAACAGTCCAAAACTTGTAGAAATATGGGGCAAGCTCTGGACAAATGTAAAGCAGGAGCTGCTGGGGAATAGGGCTCTGGGACGGACGAGAAGACATGGGGCAGGGAACGCTTTCCTTTACCAGCATTTCTTTTCAGTTTTGTTTCATTTGTTAGTATACATGTTACTCTGATACCTTTTAAGTTAAAATGCAAGAAGTACAACATGGAGGACTCCTGCAAGATTTATAGATGAAGTGATATACGTGTAATAACCTCAGACTGGAGTAGGGCTTTGCAGGAATAGAGATTTTGAAAAGTAGCCATCAGGGGTGACTGCGTGGTTCAGTTGGTTGAGCGTCCGACTTCAGCTCAGGTCATGATCTCACAGTTCGTGGGTTTGAGCCCTGCGTTGGGCTCTGTGCTGACAGCTAGCTCAGAGCCTGGAGCCTGCTTCAGATTCTACGTCTCCCTCTCTCTCTGACCCTCCCCTGCTTGCTCTGCTTCTCTCTCTCTCTCAGAAAAAAAAAAAAAAATTGAAAAAAATTTTTTAAAAAAAGTAGCCATGAGATTTTAGTTGTTGAAGTGGGGAGTCAGGGGGCCATGATTCTCGTCTCTCTCCACTTTTATATGTAGTTTTACCTAGCTGAAATTCCCCATAATAAAAGGTGCCTTTTGAAGGGGGTAAAAGAGAGCATGGGTTGTGGAGTCTAGGAGACACAGACTAAATTCAGCAGGGCTGCGTGGTGCTGTGGGCAACTCTCTGGGTCTCTGTCCTCTCCTGTAATAAACATGCACCCATTTTTTGTGTCTACTGGTGTGGGGTTCATTGGCTGTGAAGGGCTTATCGTGGCATAAAACGTTGTAAGTGCTTTAAAAATGTTGGGGTTTGCTTTGCTTTTATATCGGGTTTTATGAAGTTTGGCTCTAAGTTTTGAGTGCTCAGATATCTTACACTAAATTCTATGCATCTCATTACATTTTGCCTTATATGTTTGCGTTATTTTGCATTCCTCAGCTAGCTTACCTCACCTACTGAGTTAACAAATACTTAGTGTCCTTGTGCCAGGGACTGTGCTGGGTGCTGAGGAGGCAGAGATGGGAGACTGTCCCCGTCCCAGGGACACACAGGTCAGCGGTAGAGAAAGAGAAAAAAGTCAGAATAAAATACAGTGCGACACCTGCAGTGAAAGAGATATGCCCGCAGGGGGCCTAGGGAGGACAGAGGCTGTCCAGTGCACCTGAGCCGGGGTTTTGAAGGATGGCTAGGAGTTTACCTGGCAGAGAAGGAAAGCATGGAGGCTGGGTGGCATGGTTAGGTCATGACATACAGAGGCAGCAGCATGAGCCGAGGTTCTGAAAGCTGGAAAGGCCTGAGTCTGTTCAGAAAAAATAGTTCACAGCAGGAGAGTGAAAAAGAAAGAAACTAACTACAGAGCAAGGCCCAAGTTGTGAGGGTTTATTCAAGAGCACCCTCTTGAATAAATGTGAGTTCAAATTTGCATCGTAGTAAGCTCATTGCAGTAAAAAAGGGAATGGAAGATTAGAAAGCATTCACTCTATATCTAGAAGACAGAGAGAGAGAGAGAAAGAGACCAATCAGCTGGCTGCCCAGACAGAGCCTCCCAGGGTCACTGTATCTTGATGTGCCTGGCACTCAAAACTCAGATTTTGTTAGAACATCTGTAGAAAATTAGGCCCTGAAGGACAGGCTTTCTGATACAGACACCCAGGACCAGGCGGACATTGACACAGTGGTAGCTACTCTTTGGTGGCCAGCACTGGTGGCTGCTGTCCAAACAGAGCTCTCCTGTTTTCCAGGGAGCTGGAGGCAGGATGCTAGGTAAGCTCCGAACCAGTCCTGGGAGGGGTAGAGAGGTTTCCGGGGAAGGTGAGGCCTAAGGAGTATGTACTCATCAAGACAGAGGGCACCAGAGTGTTCCTGATTGCCCCAAAATGGTTCATAACAACACCCACCAGTTCTGGACTCTCACCCCAGACTCATCTGACCCCTTCTACAATAATATTCTTTCTTCAGACAGAGCACAGTTTGATGATGAGGTCAACTTTTATCTGCAGTGCAGACTCAGAAATATCCATTGTCCTGGCCTCCTGAAGTAAGAACAACCTTAGCCCTCAGGTATCCCTGATCCGATCCAGATCTCCACCTGCTGTGACTGCACTCAGGGGTGAGCTATGCTGGAGAAGGTTCAACTTCTCTATGACATTTTGGCATGCTCCCTAACTGCACTTGCAACTGCAATCTTAACTCCATGTGTTTGGACTTTGTATGGTCCAGCCCTGGGTAGCAATGATGAGGTAAAACCACCAGAGATGACTCAGTCTCGAACCCAGGCTGGGCAGTGGCAGGAAGGAACTGGAGCACATCAATGCAGGGGATCGATGGAGTTCTTACCTGGGAGGTGAGGGAGAGGGAGATGAGGGAGGTGATCTCAGGTTGGAGCCAGGTAGAAACCTCATCTTCCCTGCCTTGGTTCTCCATAGAGAGGCAGCACTATTGCTGGACTCATTCATTCACCCGATACCTACTGTACCAGATCCCTGAGGGACAAAAGAACGAGTCCCATGATCCAGACTGGGAAACTCCAGCATGCAGAGATCAGATGAGGGAGAAAGACCTAGTGAAGGAGACTGAGCAAGAATGGCCAGTGATGTAGGAGGCAGCGTGGGAGAAGAGCTGTGTCATGGCGGCCAAGAGACTAAAGTACATCTTCCATGACAAAGGTCGCTTGCAGGTGTAGATGAGTGCAGAGAAGCATCTGCTGGGCTTGGTGGCATGGTGGTCTTCATCACAGTGAAGACACAATTTCAGTGGGGTACTAGGGACAGATCATGACTTCCTGTTCATTTATTGCTAGAACATGTCATGCTGAGCACTCATCCTAAACCTGAGAGTCAAAGAATGTGTAAAGTGTTTCCAGGGACTCATCTACCCTGCCACTGCACCAGCCAAGTCTCATTTCCCAGGGGCCCAGTCTTGCCCCCCTCCTCCCCGCACCTGCTGCTCTAGTTGCTGGGATGCCAATATCTTTAACTTCTAATAAAGCATTAATTGTCCCCTTGGGCCCAGATGATAACCCTTCTAAAAATGCTGCTTGTCCTTGCCTTTTTAAAACACAATGGGGTCAAATTCCTCCCTTGCCACCAGCAGCATCGTTTATTTTAGTAACCATGCCCACAGCCAGGGATACAGCAATAAGAAGGGATAAGTTCCTCATCATCATAGTACCAGTGACCAGGGCTCTTTTCAAATGACTCTGGACAGGAAAAACTGAAAGAAAGAAAAAAAAAGCCACTAGATGGAAGTCTTCACTCAACTGCCAGCTCAGAGGAGCTGGAACAGTGCCAGGCTGCACACACCGATCAGATCCTTTCACCAGTCATTGGCCAAATGCTCTGTCCTAAGACACGTAACAGTGATAATAATGGCAGCCATGCATGGGATGCCTACTCTATGCCAGGCAGTCAGCCAAGTGCTTTACCTTCTGTGGTTCATTTAATTCTCACATCTTCCCTAGGAGGTAGGGGGTAATATTGTCCTCATTTTATGGACGAGGAGACTGAATCTTAGAATTGTCCGAGCAACTAGCCCAAGCTGGTGAGTGGAGGAGGTGGGTTCATGACTGATGTCATTGTTCGCTAGGTGTGGTGCACAGGTCAGGGTGTGGCTCTGAGGCATGATTGATCTAAGGAGGGAGGAAAAGGGTCAGCAAAGGCACCATGCACCCAGTAGCCCAGGCTAAAACTTAGAAGTCATCCTCAATTACTTTCTTTCCCTCTTTCCATCACTGCTCCATCACCAAAACCCATCTGTTCCATCCACAAGGTAAGTCTGTTTCTCTTCAAGGCCTCGATGACCACCCTAGTCAAAGCCACCATCATCTCCCTTGGGCTTTCACAGAGCATCCTAGCTGAGCCCTCAGTGTGAGCCTCCTACAAACTCCACTTCCCTCAGAATTCAGGGGACCCACTTACTGCACAGATCACACCTCTGCCCTGCTCAAAACCTTTCACTGGCTACCCAACAAATTCCGCCTCCCTTCCTTTGCTCCCAAGGCCTTCACTCCATGTCTGGCCTTTGCCTACCTTTCTTTTTTTTTTTTTTAATGTTTTATTCATTTCTAGGAGAGAGAGAGAGAGACAGCGTGAGCAGGGGAGGGTCAGAGAGAGAGGGACTGAAACAGGCTCCAGGCTCTGAGCTGGCAGTCAGCACAGAGCCCGACGCGGGGCTTGAACCCACGAACCGCGAGATCATGACCTAAGCGAAAGTCGGACGCTTAACCGACTAAGCCACCCAGGCGCCCCCTTTGCCTGCCTCTCTAATGGCATCCACTACAGTGGCTGCTAATTCCCCTACAATCAACACAGAGGTTGGCACAGAGGAAATAATAATTGTGTGCTGAAGAAATGAAGGCAAGAATGAGTAGATAAATTAAAAAGCTTTGCAGAGGGAGGCATGTTTGAACCAAGCATTAATGTAGGGGAAGGTTTCTCAGGCAGCAAGGCCTCAGGGTGTGAGGTGGTAAAACGGGGTGCCCTGGGTTTACGCAACGACACGGACAAGGACACGGAGGAGTGCCAGGAGCGGTCTGGGAGGCAGCATGAGCAGGACTGGAGGAAGGTCTGGGCACACCTGCTGTTCTCCAAGCCAAGTGTGCACTGTGAGACCCTGGAAAGCTTTTCAAACACAGATCATCAGGCCGCCCTCCAGAGACTGACTCAGACGTCTGAGGTAGGGTCTGATAGTCTACATTTCCCAAAAGTTTCAGGTGGTGCTGATGCTGCTGGTCGGGGGACCACACTTTGAGAACCACCTGTATAAAGTGTGCTAAGGAATCCTCCACGCAGAGGCGAGAGGAAGACCGTTCCAGGGAGGTACCTAAGGGAGCTGCACGCCCCGCCAAAGTGACATGGGCCAGTAGTGAGCCCACCCTTGCCCCTCCCTGCGCCACCCTTCTCAGAACAAAGCCTGTGCCTTACTTGACTTCCGGCTGCCTGTCCCCTTGGTTCTCAGCCCCACTGCTCTCCACTGAACTGTATGCTTCGAAGGTGTCTTTTGTTTCTCACTCCAGCCAGACTTCCAAATCCTGAATCCTAGTGCCTCAAGACCACCTGACCTCACACCCAATTCTCACTGATGCTGCTATGAAAATCAGTGTCTCTTTAAAAAAAAAAAAAAAGTTTATTTTGAGAGAGAGAGAGAGTGAACAGGGGAGGGGCAGAGAGAGAGAAAGAGAGAGAGAGAGAGAGAGAATCCCATATAGGCTCTGCACTGTCAGAGCAGAGCCCGATGCAGGGCTCCACCTCACAAACAGTGAGATCATGACCTGAGCTGAAATCAAGAGTCAGATGCTCAACCGACTGAGCCACCCAGGCGCCCCTCGGTGTCTTTTTTTACCAGGAGACCTGGTGTTAAATCGTGTTGCACAGAGGGAACGATACTCACATGCTGATGGTAGGAGTCAGCTCTGGGCAGAAGGAGGGAGAGGAGGAGGCAATGTCATCCCCTCTGGCCTTCCCAGCACACCACATGCGAGCTGCCAGCCGCCCACCCTTTCGGTTCACCTTCCAGTGCAACATGTACCTTGGTTCTGACTTTCTTCCCATTAGAAAAGAGGGCAGGAGTCATTCCAGGGTTATGAGCAAGTACGCTTGTACTCACAGCCTCAGCCCTGTGACTACATATTCCTATTTGATATTTGTATTCCCTTCGCTCCTGGAAAGAAAAGACGACCCGATAGGTGAAGTGAATTTTCATCCACCTCAAGCATAAATCTGAGAGGACCAGATAGCAAATGTGCAATGTGCATTTCCCTCCATTTTAAATGCAGAGACATTTCTACTGCAGGTCTGACAGCAAAGTGCTCGCTCTGCAGAATTTCTCCAGGCCTTCCAAGTTGGTTCCCCTGGTCTGCTCAGCTCCACTCAGCTTACGGGGATCAGAGATGCAAGTTCAGGAGACTGACGTGGAAGGTGGTTTGGTCTGGTTTGATTTGGTGAGCTGTCTCACGCCAGTGGGCGTCAGGAAGATATCCCTTTCTCTCCGTGATGCAGCCCAAACGGGAACCACGATTCCTGGCTGTTCCATTACAGGAAAAAGACAGAAGACAGTCCTTCAAAATGAGCCTCTCTCTTGACTCTGATGAGCCCTTTAGTTTCCAAAGCTTATGACAAAATATGCACTCTTTGGAGTCGCATTGACCTGGCTTGGGGTTCTGGCTCCACCTTGCTCCATCCGCGTGGTTTGGGGCAATTTCCATATGGCCTTGGTACCCTCCTCCGTAAAAGAGGTGTATTGCTATCAGGGCTGAATATCAGGAGCATTTGGTGAAGTCATGAGTGTTAAGGACTCAGTAGCATGTGCGGCCCAGCCACCGAGCTAGTATCTGTGTGACAATCAGCTTTCCATAAATAAGAGGCTCCACTTTACCGTTTGTCAATTTCCCTGGCGTAAATACTCTTACCACAACTGATATGAAGCGACCAACATGCTGTCACTGAATGCAGGCTTGAGAAGAGATGCAGGAAGCCTACCTTATCCAGTGTTCCCACTGTGCAGATACGACAGAGGGAAATAACCTCACGAGCAGGGATGACAGCCAAACATAGGAAGTGATGGGTAATTATGACCTTTGTATTTTGGGCACTTATTAACGGTGTTTTTCATGTAATTTATTTAATTGTAAGCTCATATAATTAAAGTGTTCACGATGGCTGTGTTTAACCATGGGGTCCCAAAACTCTGAGGTATTGACCAGCCTGCCCCGAGGAGCCAGGATGAGCCAGCCCCAGCATGTGGGCCGGGCACACCCGTAGGTGGTCAGGGCATGGCCTCCCTCTGCAGTTCCCATCCTCAGCCCTAGGGAGGACTTCACGATGCTTTCCCAGCTGGGGAGACAAAGAGTCTGTGCCCCAGCAGGCTCCGTGCTTTACTCTGGACCTTGGATATCATCGTCATCCTCAGCCCGTGCTAAACCTCGGCTAAGGTCCCAGCCCTCCTCATGCTGCCTGACCGGCCCTTTCTACAGTGGAGGGGGCTGTGCCACCATGAACTCCAGACAGGATGCCCCTCTGCTAGGCTGAGGGGCCCACAAGAGAACAGTGAAGGGCTCGATGGCTGAGCTGGGGGCTGGCAGTTTATTTTAAGAGCCTTCTGTGAAGGAGATGGGGAAGCATGGACAGCAACTGTGTTTTGGCAAGTCAGGACCTATAATTAGCCTCCGCTTGAGGCTCGAATAGGCCCCTGATTGTCACTAAACAACAGCTAGAGCAGGAAGGCCTCCAGCTTCCCTGAGCCCAGTGCCACACGAGCTGCCTAGAACAGACATTTGGACGGAACTACCCCATCTGCTGTCCAGTTTACCCCAGGAAGCGCTCCTGTCCTCAACCCCAACTGAGAAGGAGGGCCACTGAGCAGCCGACCCCTCACCTCGGCCCATCATGGAGCAGCTGGCATTTCCTACCAGACGCCTTCATGGCTGGCCCGCTGCCACCGCTGATGCACAAAGCGCTTGCTGTCAACTAGTGGAGTGTTACAGACGCAAGCACCGGGTACTCTTGTAGCTGGGCAAAGCAAAGGCTGGAAGGAAATACAACATACACAGATGCCGGCGGTGCTTATCCTGGATGGCAGGACTTGGGTGATTGCATTTTCCACCATCTTTCTGTTTGTCCTGCATCATAGGACTCTAAATACGCATTTCCAACATAGGCTCCAGAGTGTTGCTTGGTTTGTACTTTTTCTGCCAAACCCCAGGGCCCAAATTTAAAATGGTTTGGTTTTTTGTTTTGTTTTTTTTTAATTTCTAGGAGAGAGAGACAGCGTGAGCAGGGGAGGGTCAGAGAGAGATGGAGTCACAGACTGAAACAGGCTCCAGGCTCCGAGCTGGCAGTCAGCACAGAGCCCGATGCGGGGCTCGAACCCACGAACCGCGAGATCATGACCTAAGCGAAAGTCGGAAAGTCGGACGCTTAACCGACTAAGCCACCCAGGCGCCCCCCCAGGGCCCAAATTTAAAAAGCAGAAACAAACAGACAAAATTAAGCTGTACCAAAGTGAATAATTTTTTTAAAACTGAACTTTAACAAAAAAATTTTTTTTAATATTTATTTATTCTTGAGAGAGAGAGAGACAGAGCACACATGAGAGAGGGGCAGAGAGAGAGGGAGACACAGAATCTGAAGCAGGCTCCAGGCTATGAGCAGTCAACACAGAGCCCGACAAGGGGTTCGAACTCACCATGAGATCATGACCTGAGCTAAAATCAGATGTTTAACCGACTGAGCCACCCAAGTGCCCCCCAAGGTCAAGGATTTTAAGAATTTAAGCTTCAGGGTCCCTCACTCACACACAATCCTTTGTATTAGTTTTTATTTTTTTCTTTTCCTTTTTTTATAATAGTTTATTGTCAAGTTGGCTTCCATATAACACCCGGTGCTCATCCCCACAAGTGCCTTCCTCCATGCCCATCTCCCCTTTCCCCTCCCCCCACCCTATCTGCCCTCAGTTTGTTCTTGGCATTCAAAAGTCTCTCATGGTTTGCCTCCCTCCCTGTCCCCAACTATTTTTCCCCTTCTTCTCACCCATGGTTCTCCGTTAAGTTCCTCCTAATCCTTCTATATGTGCAAACATATGATATTTGTCCTTCTTTGCCTGACTTATTTCGCTCAGCATAACACCCTCAAGGTCCATCCATGTTGCTACACATGGCCAGATTTCATTCTTTCTCATTGCCATATAGTGTTCCATCGTATAGATAAACCACATCTTCTTGATCCATTCGTCCGTGGATGGATACTTAGACTCTTTCCATGTTTTAGCTATTGTGGAGAGTGCTGCTATGAACTTTGGGGTACATGTGCCTCTATACATCAGTACTCCTGTATCCCTTGGGTAAATTCCTAGCAGTGCTATTCTTTTTCTTAAAGGCAATCTCCCAAATTTCATAAGGTCCAGGTCCCACATCTGCCCACAGCTGCCCCCGCATGGCTACCTTGTCTAAAGAGACCATAAAGCCGCCTTCTCTAACATCCATAGTTGTGGGGCCAGCAGTCTAGACCCCAGTTGTGATTTGATGTCCTGCCCTAGAGTGGGACGTGTGCTCAGCGTCATCTCGAGAAGTTCAGCAGCATGACTGCCTTTGGCTTCAAGTTTGACATCTGCAAAGTGTCATCCAAAGTCTGGAAAGGGGGCTCCTGAATGTGAGGGTCACAACTGTGTGCAGGAGCTTGAAGAGAGAGCTGAGCCAGACCAGCCAAAGCCAGTCCTCAGGGAGGCCTCACACAGCCATAGCCCTTTAGATGTATTATATTCAACAATATTAACTGTGTTTTCTTTTTCCCTGTATTCTTGGTGCTCTGGCATCTAGGGCCTCACTATTAGCCTCTCACAGAGCTAGCTAATCTTAGAGATAATAAGCCACTTGCAGAGCATGCTTTTGATATGCAAACCAGCCAATCTGGGTCCATACCCAACCTGCCTTCTCTTTCCTGTGCTCACACTCCGGGAGGCAATATTCCTCTGTCCTAGTCATGCCAGGTGGCTGGGAACCATCCCAGGGGCCCAGAGATCGCTGAAATGATTCAAACTACCCAATTCTAAACGTGCTCAGCTATTTACCTTGCCTCACCCATTCCTTCCCATGAAAACCATAATAAACGCTTTGCCTGCACTTTCCCTTCATCCTTTTGCGACCAAACCTTCTACTTCTTCATATGGCCCTGCCTGGTGTGGCTGCCTCTCCCCTTGAGAACTGTGAGTAACATCTTTTCAAGGTCATCTTTTCAAGGTCTCCTGATCTGTTGGCCCCACCATACCTAACTAAAAACAAAATCCCTGGGGGCTTCTGAGGAATAGGAATGACCTCCAGATCTGGGGACAGGGGAAGGAGGGGAGTGGCTCACCTCTGGTCGCACCATTCATTCATGCATGCATTCATTCAGCAGGTATTGATGAAATGTCTACCATGAGCCAGGCTTTGGGGACCTAGCAGTTAACAAGGAGGTGACCCTGGGGAGGGGCCAAGTCAACACAGTGGACTAGGATGGAGAGAGGACAGGGGTGGGCCAAGGCCCAGCCACAGTGAGAGTAGTGATTTGTGTCCTGCCTTGCTCCTGTGGGGATGTGCTATCTTGTTTCATTGAATTTCCCTCTAGCAAATCTGATCTTCTCTTGGCTCCAGCCCGGCCCTGGGGGACCCTGGGGAACAGGCAAATGAGGGTCTCTCCCCTCCCACTCCTTTCTCAGTTCATGCCATCTCTGCCCTCTGGTGCTGGAAGACCCCCAGCTCAATGAAGAGCTTATAACTCTTTCACATCCAAGTACAAAAGGACTGAAAACAGCTTAAAACAGTGACTTGCATCCTTCTAAAGTAACTGTCCTCTTACCCCCCAAACTGAAGATTATAGAGAAGCCACATATGTAATATATATGTTTCTCAGGTTAAGGAGAGAATTACCCCCTGCCCCCAACCCCCACCTTTGAGGGACTCTATAGGGTTTGGGGAGCCAGTTTTGAAAAACCTCTCTTCATGGCTCCAGGAAACCCCAAACTGTATGCACAGTGTATCTGTGTTCATATGCATGTTTTGAGGGTGAATGAAATTCTAGAACCACGTTGCCCAATACAGTGGCCATTGGTCACAAGTGGCTATTTAAGGTTAAATGAAATTTAAATGAAATGAAATTTTCAGTTCCTCAGTCATCCATGCCACATCTTGGGTGTTCAGTAGCCTCATGTGGCCACCGTGACGGTGCAGATATCACCATCACCACAGAACGTGGTGGACAGCACTGACCTAAAGTTTTCATCAGCCTTTCAAAGGCACCCATGACCAGAAAATGTTATGAGACACTAAGTCACACCAGTGAAACTTCATTTAAGGAGCCAGAAGCTTCCCTGGTAGAATTGAAAGCTCAGCATTATGACGAGGCTGCGAACAAGTCTGCCTTTGAGTAATATTATAGCTCCAAAAATCCAACTCTAAAGGCTCTTAAAAGACATCCAAATTTTATGCTTTGTGGTTTATCTCCTCCCCACTTCTTTGGAGAGAAACACTTGAACTCTAAAAATATTTACTGTAAGAAAAATGCTCTATTCCCAGAACCTCTGTGCCCAGTGCGAATCATGGTGAGAAGTGAGGGAAGGTGGTCCAGCGACCTTGTCTCCTCTGATGTGTGCAATCTTTCTAGGTGGGCGAGGCGGTCTTGGAAAATGCCCGGCTCATGCTTCAGACAGAGAATATCCAGGCGGGTGCCGATGACTTTAAAGAGAGATAACTTCTTTTTTTTTTTTTTTTTTAAGTTTATTTATTTTGAGAGAGCATGCACAGGGGAGGGGGGGAAGAGCAGAGAGAGAGAGAGACAGAGCATCCCAAACCTGACACAGGGCTCGATCCCACAAACTGTGAGATCATGACCTGAGCCAAAATCAAGGGTCAAACACTTAACTGTTGGAGCCACCCAGGCACCCTGAGAGGTAACTTCTGCAGCAAGGGGGAGAGTCCCTCCGCACCTTCAGACCACTAGGCAACTTGGGGACTGCCACTCTGGGGCCTGTAGCATGCACTTCCAGTGGCGCAGAAAGCTGGAGTGGGATAGTAGAAGCCCCGGGAGAATCCGGAGGAAAGATCGTGCAGCTCAAACCCTCCTTATAGACACAAACTAGGTCCCAGGGCTGAGACTTTGCCCAGTGTCACCTGGTTCAGGGTAGGGATTCTGACGGTAGTGTGTTGCAGAACCACCAGGAGGTCTTCTAGAAAACAGGTTGCTGTGCCCCACCTGCTGAGTTTCTGACCAGTCATCTCGAGTGGGGCCCCAAATTTACATTCCTCGTGAGTTCCCCAAGAAGCTGATCCCGCTGGTCCTGGGGCCCCATGTGCAGAGGTGCTGGTTTTGAGCAGTTTCTCAATTGCGGCCACATGTCGGAATGACCTGGGCACTTAAAGCTGCCAACATGCAAGCCGCACAGACACATTAAACCACCGCCCCTGGCAGGGGAGGAGGGGGGGCCCAGGCCTCAGTAGTTTTAACTCACCAGCCTTGAAAAACATCTCTTGGAAGTCTAATACATAGTCTAATACAGTGTTTCCTAAAATATGGTGTGTATACCACTGATGAAAGATAAACATTTTGTTGTTAATAGTTATGTATTTTTATAGTTAACCTTCTATTTATGACTCATGAAACTGTTTTCCCACTATAGTAGTATAATTTATAGTAGCAATTTAAAATTTATTTAATACAAAGAGCTTTTAAAGTTTGCTGACTTAACATTTACTTTTTAAATAGATAAATTTAAGGAAATATATAAAGTAATAATGATAGGAGAGAGACACATTTAGGGCAAAATCACAACGGTGAGTGAGGTTTGGGAAACACTGGTCTAATGGAGAAGTGAAATGAATAAGACCTTTCATTGATGAACACGGCGGTTTTGAGAATATTCTGTGGAGAAGGTGCTCTGGATGTTGGGTGATTAGATGGGTGATGGGATAGTTATTCAAGGAACATTTCCTTAAATCGATAAAGACAAAGAGGAAAGGCATATAGTTGGGAGTCTTTGGGGAAGACAGTGGATAGGATAGGGAAGGATGTATCATCGTGATGAAAAGGAAAATCTCTACCATGTCCTCAGACCCAGAGTCGTTTCCTTTCTCTAAGGCCAAGCTTCGCCATCTGATACAAGGATCTCCAGTAGTGGCTACTCTCGAGTCAAGGAAACTCTCAATCATCTGGGTTGCTGTCTTGGACAACACAATGCTAGCCAAGGTCGCAGGAGCACAAAAAAGTGAAGCCATCATCTAGCCACTGACAGCTGACTGCACAGTTAAAGATAGATGCCAAGAGACATGAAACCATTTGTGCTAAATTTAAGATAGAACTTAATTTTTTTTTAAATGTTTTTATTTCTGAGACAGCGTGAGTGGGGAAGGTCAGCGAGAGAGGGAGATACAGAATCTGAAACAGGCTCCATGCTCTGAGCTGGCAGTCAGCACAAAGCCCAACATGGGGCTCGAACACACGAACTGTGAGATCATGACCTGAGCCGAAGTCGGACGCTCAACCGACTGAGCCACCCAGGTGCCCCAAGATAGAACTTAATTAAGGGTGAAGTTAAGGTAGGATCTAAGCAACATTTCTTTCATTCATTCATTTATTCATTCATTCATTCTGCATTCATACATGTCTTCATTCAGCCATTCACCAGAGTAGCAGGGGCTTGGTCTCTTGTTCCCAGTGTGTTACCAACACCTGTAACATTGCCAGGCACAAGATAGACACCCAACACATAGTTGTGGAANCCTTCATTCAGCCATTCACCAGAGTAGCAGGGGCTTGGTCTCTTTTGTTCCCAGTGTGTTACCAACACCTGTAACATTGCCAGGCACAAGATAGACACCCAACACATAGTTGTGGAATTAGTGAATGAATGAATGAATTCAACAAGGGTTTGAATGTCTGCCAGGCCCCTTGCCATTACTGGGGATGAAGTGAATGGAACCTCAAGGAGTTCATAGTTCAGTGTCAAAGACAGAGGAGCGAACAGACAGTAGCATCACTGGGTGGTTGTGCCATCACTGAGAAAAGCACAGGTGGGGTGGGGACATTTAGTCTGGCCAGGGAGGGTTGACCAAAGAGGTGATGCCTGGTTTGGGTCCCAAGCTCATGCAGGAGTTGAGCAGGTCAATACAGGAGGCACGTATTTCCAGGCAGAGAGGGCAGTATGTGCTAAGGCAGGAAGACATGAGAAAGCATGGTACATTCGTGGCCACCAAGTAGCTCATTATAACTGGAGCACGTGCAGCAAAGAAAGAGGGACAACCAATGGGACTTGAAAAACAGGGAGACACCAAATCCCGGAGGACCATGTCAGCCATACCAAAGAGCTCAGAGATGACCTGAGAGAAGAAGAGACCCATAGAAGGGATCTGAGCAGTGGCTCATCATGACCAGACTTCAGCTTTAAAATTTCAGCTTTGTACTGGTGGAGAGGAGAAGCGGGGCAAACCAGCAAGAAGCCATGGGAGCAAAGGGGCTGGACCAATGGAAGGGCAGGGTCTTTATTGGGAGCCATGGTTGGAAAGTAAGGTGAGATCAGATTTTTAGGGGCCAGAGGATAACACTTAAGGCTCTGAGCAGATGGTGACTGGATGTGGTTAAGGATGGTTCCTCTGGGAGCACTACTGTGGATCAGTGGTGGGAAGATGACCAGAGGCTGTTACAGCTCAGGTTCTGCCTGGGACAGTGGCCACGAGCAGACTTGAGGGATGAGTCAAAGAAATCATTGGCAGGGGTTGACGATTATCTACATTTGCAGTCTGGAAATAGAAGGAAAAGGTAAATTTCAGGTGTTGCACTTGGGTAATTGAGAAGATTTGCATTCTCTCAACAAAATAGAAAATTATGGAAGAAACACTGGTCTAAATTCAGGGGTAGTAATGATATTGGCTTTGAGCAAGCTGAGCTGAGCTGATGGAGCAGTTGGGGTGGGCCACTGAAGATGATGGGCCAGAGTGGCCTACAGGTTAAGACAGGAGTTTCAGGCATCATGAGCACAGAGATTCCATTTGAAGACTTCAAAATGGAGGGGGAAAGGAATAAAGGATAGGGAGAGAAAGCTGAAAGCTTAGCAGCAGCCTTGGAGATATCACAGAGATGTGTCAAATGGTAAAGGACTTCCAAACAACGATCTGCAGAGCCCCTAAGACTTCCCATCATGCTGAGTGGTGCATATCATGGGAGGGACCAGGATCCCTGGAGAGATAAGCAAAACAGGACTTCAGAGGCACGCGGGAACTCTTCCAGCTTGGGTCAAAAGGGACCAATCCCAGTGCTATGGGTGAGTTTTCATTCCAGCTAGAAGGGCAAGACTTGTTTCTAAACAATTAACTGTTAGTAAAAATACAGTCCTTCATGAAGAATACATTTGAGTAGAAAATCTAATCCTACACAGAGAGTACATAAAATTCTCCAGAAACCAGCTCCTCAGGGGGTGATTCAAAGGTGCGGGTCCCACTCCAAGGAAAGTCTCTAGCAGTATGCCACAGGGCTGTGTCCTCGGTTCCTCCATTTACTATTTTTAACTGTAGGTACGTGATAGCAGGTAGGGCAAAATGGCAGAAGATACAAAGCCGGGAGGGGGTGGGCGGTGAAGAGAAAGATGACAGACAGAACTAGGAATCAAAATTACCCCAACACACTGGAACACTGTGCCAATGAAACTGAGAGAGGATATATATGGACTCCGACTTTGGGGTCTAAACACCAGGTGTACCCAGAAAGGACAAGGTAATTGGGCTTGTAAAAAATGCTCACAGTGTCTAGTTGACAGGACATCCAATATTAGTCAACAGCAAATACAGCTGGTCAAAACCAAATGAACAAACAACCCCCCTCCAAGGAAATCTTGGGGCCCATGATGAATAGAATTGAAGGGTTTAAACAAAGGAGCAGACTACCACCCGCCCTGGGGCTCTGAACTGATCAGGCAACATCTGGAGTTTTACATCCCATTCTCTGTATCACATTTTGAGAAGGATATGGACCAACTAGAGCATTTCTAATCAGTCCACAAATCTATCTGAAGCCTGGAGGTGGGTGCTAAGAATACAAAGACAGAAAGGTCGTAGTCCCTGCCGTGGATGATGAAGGATATGGAAACCAATTTATATGAAGAATGGAGGAACATGGAATGTTTAGCCTGAGGAACAAAAGGCTTGGAGGGAGAGATGAGGGGGAAAGAAAGAGTCATATAAGAGACAGTCTAAATATTTGTAGGACTGCCAGAAAGGATTAGACTGACTTTGGGTACTCCAGAGAGTGGAACTCGGGCTCTTACAGGAATGAAGACTTAAGCTCTTGAAGGAAGAAATTTGTAATAATTAGAGATGTCCCAAAATGTAATGGTGGCCTCAATAGGTGATGAGTTCCCCATCACTGGAAATAGTCGAGCAGAGGCTACACGATCACCTATCAAGAATGCTATCAAGGCATTGTCACTGGGTAGGAATTTGAATAGTTGAACCCTAAATTCCCTTAAAACTCTAACACCCTAAAATGCTTCCTTCAATGAGAGATGTGAGCTTTCTCCATTTGATGGATGGATGAAGGTAAGGTGTGAAATTTGGCTGACAGGATACAGCTGGGTGGAAGGCTGGGGGTGGAAGGCTGTGGAAGGAAAGCAGTTAACACAGACAAAGATGTTGAGTGGTTTTTTTTGAAGGAAGGCTCTGCACAAACCAGAGGTGGAAATAACTCAGGAAGAGGGACTTGGAAAAAAGAAAGAACTTGGGGGGAGGGTGCAGTTTCAGACTTGTGTCAGTGTGTGTGTGTATGCGTGTGTGTGTGTGTGTTATTGTATAAGCTGCAAGTTTTTATTTTTTTATTTTTTNAGCTGGCAGTCAGCACAGAGCCCGACGCAGGGCCCGAACCCACAAATCGCGAGATCATGACCCAAGCGAAAGTCGGACGCTTAACCGACTAAGCCACCCAGGCGCCCCAGCTGCAAGTTTTTAAAAAGAGATATTTTACATATAAATCCAGGTTTCTCCATTTCTCTTGAAAAGGACAGGCACACCCCTTTCCCCACAGCAGCTCCCCCTACATGAAGGATGAACGGCCCTGTGTGCTTCTGTCCCCACCCCTCCCTGCTTCCCAGACCTGACCCTCATCCCTCATCTATATTCCCCTCTTGGCCCCTGACAGCACTGGGGTTTGCAGTCACAGTTTTAAATTTCACATGGGTTCTTTGGAGACAGAAACCATGCTTTTCATTGTGGGATCACTAGTGCCTAGCCTGGTACTTAGCAGACTCTCAGTCATGTGTGTTAAAGGATCTGCAGGGGGAAAGGATGACAAATCAGAATCATGGTGACAAGGCCAGATCCCCTTACCAGGATCTCAACTCCTGGAGAAGCTTCCCCTAGAGTTCTGTGCTCCCAGAGCCCTATGAGACTCGCAGCCTGTGAAGCCGGGCCATCAGAAGTTGGCTGCAGTCATGTTCATGGTAATAAATCAACATGTAAAACTTGCATTAACAGTGCCCTCAAAGCTGTTAGAATGGTTTAGACAGTTAGAACGGTGTAGACACATCCATTTGTCTACCACATAATTGGCCTGTTGGTAACGTTTCTCATCTGATTATCTTCCCTTTGGGGTTGCCCACCTCTGCTGATTACGTTCCTTTATCTGCAGGTATGAAAATGAGCAGCCATTTCGAAAGGCAGCAGAAGAGGAAATTAACTCTCTGTATAAAGTCATTGATGAGGCTAATTTGACAAAAATGGATCTGGAGAGTCAGATAGAGAGCCTGAAAGAAGAACTTGGCTTTCTATCAAGGAGCTATGAAGAGGTAGGTGGGGTGGGGCCAATGCTGGTTGGCCACAGACCACAGGCACTCACCTGTCTAGCGGAGGCTCACATCAGTGATGGTGGCTCATCTTGGCCTCTCCCTGTCTCTTGCCCAGGGCCGCAGGGAAAATGCGGGTAAAATACTTGCAAATCCTTGTCATGGGTAAGGTTACCCTGGGGGTCTCAGATTCAAGTGGCTTTGGGACCAGGGTGGTATATAAATGGAGGAGATCGCTGGTCCACATCGGCAAGAGTGATGGAGACTATGTTGAACTGGAGAGAGTATCCCCTAGCTCAGGGCACTATATTTCAGGTCTTTTTAAAATAAAATTTATTTTTTAGCACTGCATAGGACACACAAGATAACTCTGAAGGCAGATCCAAGCTGTGGCTTACACACACTCGTTAATGAAATTAGGTCAGATAGTTGAGTGACAGGACTCAATGGGAACTCCATCGGGGAAGCCCTCCGGTTCCCTGCGGAATGGCACTGACCCTAAACCACCTCACACAAGTCACTGATCGGACATCTGAAGTGCTTTCAGCTGAAAAAGTCAAAACCCACTTAACCATGCTTACACTGGGAAGTTCCTTCTTTTGTCCACCCCCAGGATGACCAGGAGCCCAAAGCCCACTTCCTATTCCCAGCCCAGTCGTTTGCTACCACTCTTCCCCCCAACCCTTTAGACTCCAGAGTTACCTTTAAACCTCGTCCAGCCTACACTGACTTTATGAAATTCATAAATTTCATCTTGCTCTTGTTGCTTACTCTGTGTGTGTTATTTGGTTATTTATTGATTTTGATGTTTGCTTTGAGTGGGCTGGGGCTTGTGAAGACCAGCCTAAGAAACGTGTCCTTGGGGAAGGGGACTCGAGTCCCCGTGCTGATGACAGGATCAGGGACTTTGCCAGTCTCTGTGAAGCCCCACATTTGGCCGTAGCAGAACGGGAAGCACCAGGATTACCCACAGACCCGGGCTTGTGCTGCCTCAACTTCTGTGTCCTTTCCTTCTCCTCTGGAACTCACCTGAAGCATCTATCATCATTTGCAGGATGTGAAAGTGCTATACAAACAGCTGGCAGGGTCTGAGCTGGAACAAATGGGTGTTCCCATTGGCACGGGTCTGGATGACATCCTCGAGACCATCAGAATCCACTGGGAGAGAGACGTGGAAAAGAACCGGGCGGAGGCAGGAGCCTTGCTCCAAGCCAAGGTGAGCGTGCTCCCCTCTGCCCTGTGCAGAAGGAGGCCAAGCGAAGGTGAAAGGCAGTCAACATGGAAAAGAAGAAATGCCAGTTTCGATCTCATTAGACATAAAAGAAATTTGATTTAAAATAAGAGCGGTTTACCTGTCTAAATGCAGAACATGTTTAAGATGGTAATACTTGATGCCGACAAGTATGTGGAGAAGTATGTCTCCCCCTATATTACTGAGGGGTACAAACTCGTACGACATCTTTGAGTGAGGGGATTAATATGTATTAAAAGTCTTGAAATGCCCCTACCTACCAGTTGAGTGATCTGGACACTATCCTAAACAAACAGTTGAAAACACAGATAAAGTTTGCATCCAAATACACTCACTGAAGCATTCATTTTGAGAATGAAAAAACTGGGGCGCCTGGGTGGCTCAGTTGGTTAAGCGTCAGCTCAGGTCATGATCTCGCAGTTTGTGTTTGAGCCCCCTTATAGGGCTCTGTGCTGACAGCTTGGAGCCTGGAACCTGCTTCGAGTTCTGTGTCTCCCTCTCTCTCTCCCCCTTGCCTACTCACACTCTGTCTCTCTCAAAAATAAACACACATTAAAAAAATGAAAAAACTGGGGGGTTGGGGGAAACACAGAAATGTTTAATAATAGGGGTAAGGCTAAGCTACAACCTAACCATGCAATAAAATTCCAGGTAGTTGTTAGAAATATTTATGAAACATTTATAACAACATGGGAAATGCTCACATAATAAGGTAAAATGGGGGCAATAAGAAGTACAGAAGGGTATATCCCAGGAACCAATAAATTTTTTCTGGAAAGCACTAAATAATAAGTATTAGACTTCCTGGGTCTGACAGCCTCTGTTGAAACTACTCAATTCTGCCACAGTTCTGTGAAAGCAACAGTAGACAAAAGATAACAAATGAGCGTGGCTGTATTCCAATAAAACTTTATTTACAGAAACGAGAGGTGGGCTGCATTTGCCTGTGGGCTTCAGTTTGCCAGCCCCTGGTATACACAGTAGGGTAAAGCATTCAAACAAAGAAATGAGGCGTCACAGAAAATGTGTTGGTGTTCGCAGTGGTTGTCTTTGAGGGGGGAACCTATTTGACATGTCAAGATGTTTTTTCTTGCTTGTTTTTGAGTATAGTGTTTTTCAAGTTTTTCTTAAATATTATGAGTTCTATTCATGGAGGAAAACATCTTTGATTAAACCTCATGAATAATAAAGGGATTAACGAGCAAATTGAATGCATAGGGTTTCTTCTTCCCTTCTCCATCTCCCAGCCATATATGACTTGGAGAATTTTGAGGCTGAGGATAAGAGGAGCAGAAGAGGAAGGAAGGTGTGGAAAAAGTATGAAAAATAAGGTAGCTTATCTTCTTGAGAGAAGGCAAGTGGGCTGCTTTTATGCTCTGAGTCACTGTTTGGTGGGTCTCAATTCCAGCTGCACAATAGGATTATTCCAGAGCATTTTCAAAAATGCTCATGCCCAGGCTCCATCCAAGACCAATTAAATCAGAAGAAGGAGAGGGACTTTGTGGTTTTCTAAGCTCTCTGGATGATTCTAATATCCAGGAAGGCTGGAGAGCCGTGAGAGTTTATAAAAGCTACTAAAAGAAAATGAGGAGGACCTTTTCAGTTCTTTCTTTCGCCCATGGCCCCTTAATCCTCTGCCCCTCTAAGTATCAACAGAAACCTTCCCAACAGGGTCTTCACCCATTCTGGACCCTCTAATATTCTCCAGACCCGAAAACATCTTCACTCCCCCATTTCTCTGCCCTCTATCTCCTACCAATGCCGCTTTTCTTTATAACCTTAATTCCTTAGGCCAGGTCACTGCAAACAGTTTTTATGGCAAATAATGAC
>NW_027527940.1:2054965-2095603 GCF_008692635.1 Crocuta crocuta
GAGGTACAACCACACAAAGGGAAAGTGAAACCAAACCATAGATTTGATTTTGGTCCATTGCTTCTTTTTTAGGAGACTCATGAGTATTTATAATCCAGGACCTTAGAGATCATCCCATTTCCTCATTTCAAAGGTGAGGAAGCAGATCCGAGAGGGCGGTGGACGTCCTGAGGTCACATAGCTGGCTGGCAACACCACTAGTCAGCTCTCCAGGCTCCCAGTCCAGGCACCTTTACTCCACATTGGGCTATCGTTCCTCCCTGGCTCTTTCCCAAAGCAAAATTTCTGCGGCCCAGCAGTTTGCCACCTTGCTTCTACCCCAACCCTTCTGGGGTACACACCACACTGTAATGATGGTTTGTCTGTTTGTTTGTTTGTTTGTTTGTTTGTTGAGGAGGGGGGAGGAGCAGAGAGAGGGAAAGAGAGAGAGCATCCCAAGCAAGCTCCACGCTGTCAGTGCAGAGCCAGATGCAGGGCTGGATCTCACGAACTGTGAGATCACGACCTGAGCTGAAATCAAGAGCCAGACATTTACCTGACTGAGCCACCCAGGCACCTCTGTAGAGATTATTTCTTTGGGGAGCAAGGAAGGGGCATTGAATTAACAGAAATGAATCCTGCATTGTTTGAAAAGGAAAAAACTCCAGGCCATTATTATTCACCCTTCATACTCTTGAGAATCGTTACCAGCCCAACAGTAATTCAAGCATTAATTCTGGACAGATTCATTAGTGTTTTTTTAATAGAATAATCTGAAAGCTGCATCTCAGAGAAAACAGGCAGCACTTGTTTTCATTTGGCTAGTGCTGCCTGGGCCTCTTGCAGAGAGGCGGAGCTCAGAAAATATTTGCAGAATGAGTGAATTCCTCTGATCATCAACAGAGATCAGAACTGACAGCCAGAAGTCCAATAAATAGTTTTGTCAGTTGCTGTCATGCCCTTGGGGGCTGACATTTGCCCATACTGAGCACCTCCTGTCGGTTTCCTGGCAGCAAAGCATAAATGTGAAACGGCTTAGCGCACACTTCTTTCAAAACCTTTTGCAGAGCGCATACAAACATGTATTTAATTACCTTTCAGCCTGGGAAGCCTGAAAATTAATTGACATGATTAATTTATGTCTTTGTTTAGCTTTCCCCAGAAACTGACCCTGAGACAAATATTAAAGTGGAAATCGTTTATCTGGAACGTGGCCGGGGCGGGTGGAGGGTACAAAATACCAGTAGAGAAGATGCAGGAAAGGGAACCAACAAAGAACTCATTCTCCAACCAGCACCCACTGAGGGACACTGCACTCAGCACCCACAGCACTTCTGGGGAACAGTACAGAATACAAGAGAAGGGAAAGGTGAGGAAGCTGGGGTGGTAATACCGTCCCCATCAGACATCCGCCGTCTGCTAGCAGAGTGACCTTTCAAAGACTTCAGAGAGAGCTCTCCCAGGCAAAGAAGTTTGGAATTTGGCAGTGGAATGGAAGCCAGGGAGAACAAACATGTTTCGGCCTCAGGGATAAAGGTGGATGCCATCAGCATCTGCTACCAGTTATCTGCTAACTCCTCTTCGTTTTAAATCATTAAAAGCTTATAAAGAGGTTCCAGCTCGGTTCTCTCCAGCCACGGTCATGGATGTCAGGAACTTTGGTGGTCCAGTTTTTGGAGCTTCTCAAGTTGTATAACTCTGTGTTTGGGGAGATCAGTTTGGTCCAGATAATTTCTGGAGGGCCTCGCAGCCTGGCCCTTCCTTTTCTGTTTGTTGTGGTTACCCACCTCGAGGTAGTTGAGGATGTCCGGGTAATCACAGGCAGCATGCCACACCATGCTCCAGGCATCCTGGCTAGCCGTGGAATACATTCCCCAGTCTGCAACCCACAGACCCTCACAAGGCCACCTGGGGAATATGGGGGGGCCACTATCGTGCACCTCTTTCCTAGTATTCCTAATCTGAGATTTTCCATTCTGTGGCAAGCAAGACAGGCTCTGTTTTGCCTTCTTAACCGCCCCCCTGGGGTCTCCACACCCTCACTCCTGGAAGTCGCATCCCCACCCCTTGTTCACTGCAGTGGGAGGATGTGTGCAACAACCAAAGTCTTACTCAATTACCGGCACAAGCTGATGGGATGGAGTTGGGGGGAGGTGTCACTGAGAGAGAACTCAGCTTCCTATTAATAGCCCCTGGGGGCCAGGAACCCCACAGCAAATGCTCCCATGCTATCTATTCTGATAGCGGTCTGCACTCGCCTCAGATCAGCTCAAGGTATTTGTGGTCAGGAACTTCACTGTAGCTGTAGCCATCATGCCTCCCACAGTCAGGATGACAGATCGTGGAGATGGTAGAGAATGAAGAGAGGTGAACAGATTGAGATGAATCGTGAGGTTTCTGGCTATTGATAGTCTTAGAGCTGGAAGACACATTAGCAACTGACTAGAGCAGTGCCCTCTAACAGAAATTTCTGCAAGGACGGAACTGTTGTATAACCTGTGCACCTTTCCAGTATGGTGGCCACAGCCCACGTGTGCTTACTGTGCGCTTGGAATGTGCCTCCTACAACTGAGAAGCTGAACTTTCCATTTTATTTAATTTTTGTTTAAATAGCTATGTGTGGCTAGTGGCTATCGTATTGGACAACATAGGTCTAGATCTACCCAAAGGAGACTAGAAACCTTGGATAACATGTCTCAGCATCATCCATATTCACAAACAAGAATTCACCCTGAAAGGGCTATAGACTGCCATGTCAACACATTTTCTTTGCTTGCTTGTACAAAGAAGAGTGAATATTTTCTAGAATATATGAAATTGGATTGAAATGGGGTTCTGCTAGTCAACTGGGGTCACTGACTCTAGATGTTAAGATAGCCAACTGGGAGAGTTCCTTTCAAGGAGAACAGAAAGAGCAGAACCCCTAAGAGCATCTGTATCAACACAGTCCCTGTGTGTTGATGAGTTGGCTATAGTGCCTGATGGCTCTTTGGTGAAATAAGCCATGTTTTATACTGATGCACTCGCTGCAAGCACTGAAGGGGAGTCATCTAGGCTTTCTACATCTCTTACTATGTCACAGGGGGAGCTTCGGGCCCAGCTTGTCTTTCATTTTTTAAAATTTACTTTGATATCTTTAAAGCATTTTTGATATATAATACCTCCACTTGCTTCAACATTTAAAATATACAAAATGATACAGAGGGGAAAATGGCATCCAAACCATGTCCCAGCCACCCAGTTCTTTTCTATAGAGCCAATCAATGTTATTTTTATCCTGAGTCCTTTCAGAGGTATTTTATCCACATACAAGGAAATATTTGTATCTTCTCTTTCTCTTTACACAAACAGTAGTATTCAGAACATACTGCTATTTAGATGCATGCATGATTATTATACCACAGTGGGCAGCAAACTATGGCCCACAAGGCAAATCTGACCTACTGCCTGTATTTCGCAAATAACTTTTATTGGAACACAGCCATGCTCCTTCATTTACATATTGTCATTGGCTGCATTTGCATACACTAGCAGAGTCGAAGAATTGCAATGGAGACCATACGCTCTGTTAAGCTTAAAACAGTTACTATCTGGCCCTCTACAGGAAAAAATTCCCAACCCCTGTTCTAGCTAACCGATATCCCAGGATTTATTTAATGCACTGGTGACGAATATTAAGGGGGCTTCCAATCTTTTGCTTTTATAGATAGTCACTAACTATACATAGTCACTAACTATGTATGTCCCTCATTTCCCAATATAGAAATACATCTACTGGTTAAATTCATAGATGTGGAATTGCTGGGTCAAAAATTACATACATTGGTAATTTTGATAAATGTTGTCAAATTACCCTCAGTAAAGGTTGTAACAACTTAAGTTTTCATCAGAATTACACTCACTGCCGGGCCTCTGCCGCCACTTTCATCAGCAGTTTTCATCAGAAATGTTTGAGTGTGCCATTTCCCCACATCCTCACCATTACTGTGAGTTCTCATACCTTGTGATCTTTGTCAATATTATAGGTAAAACATGGTTTTTCAGTGCAATTTTATTTTGCATTTCTATAAGGGAGGTGGAACATCTTTTACATGCCGAATTTCAGCCATATTTGCTCTCGCGTATACTGTCAGATCATCTTTTACTCATTTTTATTAGGTCTTGGACTTTTTTATCTTTTATTTATTTTTGAGAGAGAAGACAGACAGACAGACAGAGGATGAGAGAGGGAGGTGCAGAGAGAGAGAGGGAGACACAGAATCCAAAGCAGGCTCCAGAATCTGAGCTGTCAGCACAGAGCCTGACACAGGGCTCGAACCCAGGAACCATAAGATCATGGCCTGAGCCAAAGTCGGATACTTAATCGACTGAGTCACCCAGGCACCCCGGCCTTGGACTTTTTATTACTGGTCTGTAGTGACTCTTTGCACGTTAGAAAAATAAGTCCTCCTGCAATAAGTTGTAAATATGTTCCCAGCTTGTCAATTGTCTTTTTACTTAATTTATGGTAGTTCAAGCTAGCTTTCCAAAGATACTGTTAGTCAGTAATACAGGGTTACTAGAGGAGCCAGAAGACCAGGATTTGGTTCCTGTCACTGTATTTTACAGTAGTGTAGGCTGGCTGGTCTGGCTGGGGACCATGTGGGTAGAATCAGAGCAGTTGTTAGAAGAGAAAATAAAGAGACCATCTCATGGAGGTAGGCACTGGCCACTTTCCCCTGTTCTTTACCCTACCAAGTACACCGTGTATATTGTAGAGGGCACTCCAGGCCCTCACCATCCACACTGTGTTTCCAACCCCACACTGGTCGACAATCAATATTTGAGTGCCTATCTATATAGAGGATCACCCAACATTGTAAGTTCCCCCTCATCCGTTCTAGCAAGAAATCCTCCCTCCCTCACTCACTTGGACTCCATTTGTCAAGTACAGACCAGATGCCAGGCCTCATGCACGGTGCTGTGGGCACGAAGTCCCTGGCCCGTCCCTGGCCCCCTGATTCTGTGGTCTCAAAATATCTTAGATATTTCTCGGTGGTAGCTCTTTCCCAGGGAAGGTGTAGGGACCTTATTTCTAAAATAAGAGACTTGCAGAGATGAAACAGCCCCAATCCCTGAGAAATTAAAGCAGTATGGTTTTCACTCAATACCCGCTAGTTCTCTAAGAAGAGATAGAGCAGAGGAGTCCCTCCTCAGGAATAGGATGGTCTCCATGAACCAGAAGACAAATACTATCATTTAGGCTTCTCCAATAATTATTTTAAGTAGGAAAACATACTTTTCTCTTCAGAATTACACTCACTGCCGGGCCTCTGCCGCCACTTTCATCAGCAGGCTGTGCTCTACTGACGACGAAGGGGCTGCAAGTCCACAAAGCCTTGTGCTCCCTGCTGTGCCCTTTGGCAGTTTCCGCTGAGTCTGGGAATTGATCCTAGAGCCTTAAGTGAGCGGCTTCAACAGCCAGGTGGTTCTTGTATAAATTCAAGGAGAAACTTGGCTTAGCCTCGCCGGGCCAGCCCTTCTGCCAAAGTTGGAGTTTCACTGAGCGAGACACGTATTTCTTGTTAGTTCTCACTGAGAAGAACTCGTGTCCCAGGTGAAGACTGGATGGCACCCAGCCTTCTCCCACATAAATCCTACCTCTGGCTGGAGTAGGTCAGGCGGGTGTGTGCTGCTTGTCAAAAGCTATCCTTAGTGAAACAATATTTATATGACACCGCAGGACTATAAAGTGACTTATAGTCATTATAATAATGATAGCTCATCCTCCTACTGAAAAGGAGACATGATTAATTCCACTGCTGGTAGACCCTCCTCTTCTGTAGTCCCTAGCATGTGCTTAGGACACATTGTAGACCTTTAGTAAATGTTGTTGAGCATGTCCTAGCGGTAAAAATCCATGTTAGGTCACCAGGGCAGACAGAGGACTCAGTGAGAAGTTGTCCCTGCACACAAGGTACCCACAATCTAGTGTGAGGTTGGCTGAGTGCATATGGGAGGCAACAGATAGAAAGACCATTCTTCAAGGGGTGCCTGGGGGGAGGGGAGGGGGCTCAGTAGGTTAAGCATCTGACTTTGGCTCAGGTCATGGACTCACATTCATGAATTCAAGCCCCTTGTTGAGCCTTGTGCTGACAGCTCAGAGCCTGGAGCCTGCTTCAGATTCTGTGTCTCCTTCTCTCTCTACTCCTCTTCCGCTCATACTCTGTCTCTCTCTCTCCCTCTCAAAAATAAATAAAACATTTTTAAAAGAAGAAGAAAAAGAAAGACCATTCTTCTGCAAGGCAGAATGCAACGTGCCATGAGGGCGGTGGCAACAGAGCATTTACCAAGTGCCAACCAGTGTTGTGAGCACCTCACAGGCTTGTTCTCACTTCAGGTCCCCACCATAGACAGGTATTGAGATCTTATCCATTATACAGAGGAGGGAACTAAGGCATGCAGAAGTTAGTAACTTACCCAGGAATATGCAGTTCCAAAGCGGCAGAACTGAGATTCAGACCACACATTCTGACTCCTGAATCAACACTCTTCACAGCTAGGTTGACCTGGACAAATCACAGGGGCTGGGGGTGGAAGTGTCTTGATTGCTTTCCTTTATTTAGAAACGAGTAAGTGACATCTTGTGGAATGTGAGGTTGAGAGGCCTTTGTCTTGAGGGTATGCCAGACTCTTGTCATGATCTTTCCAAACCATGTTTCTGTGTCCCGTCACCTCCCCCGCCCCCCACCGCTGCTCCCACCATGGGATGAGAGTCCTCTGTGATATAAGATCAGGGGACCCTGGTATCTTCAAGGAGTCCATTGCTTTCCTTTTCTCCGTGATAATGACATAATGAGGTTCGTGTGACCCTGTGAGCCATACTCTGTGGCAGAGCAATGCTCTCAGAAAGCTGTTTTTCACCAGCTGCAAAAAGAGAGCTCTAGTGATTCACTGAAATCCACACAGCACCTGCTGGGGAAAGGCAGCCTACACATTTCAATGTCTGAGCGCCCATCTTGGATACACGTTCTGCTAAGAACACACCTGTGTAGCAGAGGAGTGGGTTAGGGATGGCCCTTTCCCCCTCCATTTGGAGACGTTCAAAGACTTCATTCTGACTCACTCCAAAGCATGCTTACTTTTCTTCTCTCACGTCCATTTTTCACATCTAAAATTTATTTTAAATTAAAAGAAATTTTTTTAATGTTTATTTATTTTTGAGAGAGACAGCATGAGACGAGTTGGGGCAGAGAGAGATGGAGTCCCAGAATCTGAAGCAGACTTCAGGTTCTGAGCTGTCAGCACAGAGCCCGATGAGGGGCTCAAACTCAGGAGCTGAGAGATCATGACCTGAGCCAAAGTCAGATGTTTAACAGATGGAGCCACTCAGGTGCCCCATTAATTTAAAATTTTTTAAATGTTTTTCCCGGCACCTGGGTGGCTCAGTCGTTTAAGCGTCCGACTTCGGCTCAGGTCATGATCTCACCGTTTGTGAGTTCGACTGCCACTTCAGGCTGTCTGCTGTCAGCACAGAGCCCACTTCAGATCCCCTGTCCCTTTTCTGCCCCTCCCCTACTCACACTTGTGCTCATGCTCTCAAAAATACATAAACATTAAAAAATATTTTTTGAGAAATCTTTTGCCATATTTCAAAATGTCAGTATACTCTCCTGTCCCAGAACTATAGATGGAGTGCAAGCCTGGGAGCCTTCTCCTGCACAGCAGAGCCAAGATTTCAAGCTGGTTTGAAAGCCTGGGGGACGTATTTGAACCTCATTCCACATCCTAGCAACTGCACTGAGCAACAAAACAGAGCCCTGCGTTCTTATCCTCAGGTTCTAGAATGACACACCTACTGTTTGGTCCATGAGGAGAAATATGGAAGCATTGGGTTGAAATGGAAATAGAAGTAAAGTAATTATTAATCAGAAAGCATAACTCCAAAATGCCATTGGAGAAGAACAGGTAATTCTTCTGGGTGAGTTAAAGCCGATAACTGTCCCCAGATGAAGGGCAACCATCACTTGGGGTAAGCTGATTTGAGAAGATATTGGGCATGATATAAAATGACACTGAAACCCATAGTAATCAAGTTAGTTTATGGTTCTCTTTCCATATTAATTAAACTGTAGAAGAAAGTTTCCATTTGCTGCTAGGTCATTAACACTTCTCTTATACTTATTTTTTTGAGTTTATTTATTTATTTTGAGACACACACACACACACACACAGAGAGAAGAGAGAGAGAGAAAGAGAGAGAGAACACAAGTGGGGGAGGGACAGAGAGAGAGAGAATCCCAAGCAGGCTCCACACGATGAGTGCAGAGCCCGACTCAGGGCTCGACCCCATGAACTGTGAGATCATGGCCTCAGCCGAAATCAAGAGTTGGATGCTTAACGAGCCACTCAGGTGCCCTGACACTTGTCTTATACTTATTAATTTCAACTTTCAACAAAGAGAAAGCAGGGTTTGGCACTTAGCAACCTGACAGCCAAAATTTGCTCAGGTTTTTAATTTTTTAATTTTATTAATTTTTCAACTATCTTTTGTCTATGACAAGTGACAGAGCTTTACTGGTTTCTGCAGCAATCTAGAACTTTGCTTCCATGAACCGGGAATCACATGGGAGGTTTTTTTTTTTTTAACTTAATTTATTTTGAGAGAGGAGCACTTGGGGCTCCCACGCGCTGTGAAATCATGACCTAAGTCAAAATCACATGGGAGTTTTAAATGCAGATTCTTAGGCCCACTCAGCTCTCCTGAATCAGAATCTACAATTTCACAAGCCCTCCTAGACGATCCTGATGTGCACCAAATTTGAGAACTTTTCTACAGTTTCCATTTAAACACATTTCTTTATAAAGAAAAAGTGAATTGGTTTAAATAAAAATTGTTTCAATCAGTATTCTGATATGTGCAGAACCACGCTGTTTGTGGAAACACTCAGAAAAAGCATTTTCCCCTCAGAGACCAGCGTGAAACTTTGAATACAAACCACTCACTGTCTGGTTTGCAAGGGGGGCAGATCATATGGGGGACTGCGAGAGCCTGGGCCTGCATGTTCACCCCAGACCCAGCCACCTAGGCTTTGAAACTTACCCTCCAAAGGACTTGACTTCTCCTCATGCCCACTTGTCACCCAGGGGGTGCTGGTCACGTTTCACACCTGCTCTCTGGAGCTGGTAGATATAAGCATGTGTATTTAGGTGCTTGTCAGACTTCACAGTACCACTAAAAAGGTAACAGAGAAGTTTCTGTTGTTTTCTTTATACAATTAGAAATCGTATAAACAATTAGAAATTTATACAATTATGTTATTAGAGATAACAAATTTTTTTAAATTTAAATCCAAGTTAGTTAACATATAGTGTAATAATGATTTCAGGAGTAAAATTTAGTGATTCATCACTTACATATAACCCCCGGTGCTCATCCCAACAAGTGCCCTCCTTAATGCCCATCACCCATTTAGCCCATCCCTCCCACCCAGCACCCCACCAGCAACCTCAGTTTGTTCTCTGTATTCAAGAATCTCTTATGGTTTGCTTCCCTCTCTGTTGTTTTTTTTTTATCTTATTTTTCCTTCCCTTCCCCTGTGTTCACCTGTTTTGTTTCTTCAGTTCCACATATGAGTGAAATTATATGCTATTTATCTTTCTCCGACTTATTTCCCATAGCATAATACTCTCTAGTTCCATCCACGTTGTTGCACATCTTTTTTTATCATTCATCAGTCAATGGACACTTGGGCTCTTTCCATACTTTGGCTGTTGTCAATAATGCTGCCATAAACATTGGGGTGCACGTGCCCCTTAAAATCAGCTTGCTTTTTGTAACTTGCTTTTTGTATCCTTTGGATAAATACCTAGTAGTGCAGTTGCTGGATCAGAGGGTAGTTCTATTTTTAACTTTTTGAGGAAACTCCATACCGTTTTCTAGAGTGGCTGCGCCAGTTTGCATTCCCACCAGCAGTGCAAAACTGTTCCTCTTTCTCCGCATCCTCACCAACATCTGTTGTTGCCTGAGTTGTTAATGTTAGCCATTCTGACAGGTGTGAGGTGGTAAGAGATAACATAAATTTTAAGATAAAATACTCACTTTGCTTTTCCATTTGCACCTATACCTTCATTGTGACTTGCTATTTCTGGCAAAATCTGCCAACCATTTTTTATAATTAAATGTCACCAAATCAGATAACAAAGTATACTTGATTATTAATATCCAATTAAGCAAAAAGTCACTCAATGATAAATGAGGATAGCTCTCATATGAATTTTTGGTTGATATTTCCATTACCATAATAAGTCCTTTCATCAATGATATGAGTAACTTCTTTGCAAATCAGATAATAGTTTGTAAATATCAGGAAACTATTCCCTCTAATGTTTTTGCTATTCCTTTTTTTAATGTTTATTTATTTTTGAGAGAGACAAAGACAGAATGTGAGTGGAGGAGAGGCAAAGAGAGAGGGAGACATAGAATCCTAAGTAGGCTCCAGGCTCTGAACTGTCAGCAGAGCCCAATGTGGGGTTCCAGCCTATGAACATGAGATCTTGACCTGAGCTGAAGTCGGATGATTAACTGACTGAGCCACCCAGGCACCCCTGTTTTTGCTATTCTTGATGCAACAGCTACATACATGACCCAATTTTAAGTTTAATATGCATTATTAACATTTTCTGCATCCCTTTCTTAGGTCTAGACAGTCAGCAAAACAATAATTCAATCCCTGATTTGTGGTGTTTGCCAATTTCCATGAGGTACATACTCTCACCACGGCTGATTTCAAACTCCTAACTTGATGTAAACGAGCACAGAGTTTGAAAGACATGCTCAGAAGCCCATTAAATGTTATTCCCACCACACAGGTACCGTCAATATAAAGAACATGGATAGCACAGATAATGATAAAATGTAAATAAATTAGCAAGTGATGCGTTTGGAGTATTGGTTACCATTTTAATATAACTTAATTAAGTGTAAGTTGATACAATTTAATTTTTAATGATGGCTATGTTTACCAACCAGCTTACAAACATCCTGAGAATTTAACAGCAGCTCCTGTGAGTGGCCCTGAGCCGGCCCCAGCTCCCCGCTGCCCCTGGCCACTCTGCACCTCCTGGCTCCGTTTGTCTGCCAGAAGCCACCCTCCCACGGCCGCCCACTCAGCCAAGTCCCAACCCCAGAGAGAAGGAGAAAGATAGGGCGCCCCATCACTGGAGGGCTTGGCAGAGCACAAAGACATTTTAGAGTGGTCCACCTTCACTTTGGGGAAGACAACTCCCCCTTCAGGGGGCTTGCTGGGTTGGCGGAAGCAGCAGCCGTCAGTACAGGTTAAGAGCAGGGCTTTGGCGTCTCCTGTTGCACAGGCTTTGCCCTCAGAGGACGTACGATCTTAAGTAAATAGCCCAGTCTCTCTGTGCCTCAGTTTCCTCATGTAAAATAGGAATAACAATGACACTTGCTTCATAGGGTCGTGAAAATTAAATGAAATAATGGACTTAACCCTGTTAATGGAGCACTTGGCACAGATAAGTGCTTAACACCTGTGAGTTATCATTAGTAGTATCCAACCCACAATAGCTTTCACAAACCTATTTATTGGTTATAGTACCTTTTACATTTAGAAAATATATGCAGTCACTATTTGCATGCTTTTAAGGTTCTAAAAGTTTCCACATTCATAACCTGATGGAAGCCTCATGATGACCCCTGAGGACAGTCATCATATGATTATTATTCTCCACTCACTGTCATCTGCATTCTGTGGGCAGGGACTGGGGCTCAGAGAGAGTGAATGACAGTCGAGGAACACACAGCCATGCACTGACCAGTCCGAGCTGGGCCCACAGCTTCCATTCTCCTTCAGCCAATCCCAGACCTTTTTTTTTTTAATTTAATGTTTGTTTATTTTGAGAGAGAGAAAAAAAAAAAAACATGAGCAGAGGAGGGACCAAGAGAGAGAGGGAGAGAGGGATTCCCAAGCAGGCTCCATGCCGTCAGCACAGAGCCCAATGCAGGGCACAAACCCACGAACTGTGAGATCATGACCTGAGCTGAAATCCAGAGTCCAATGCTTAACCGAGCCGCCCAGGTGGCCAATCCCATACCTTTCTTTACTGGGTGTTTTTGCTGAGGTCTTTATAGCCCTCACACAGCAAGAACTTACTCCTGAGATGTAAGCCCTTTGACCTGGTTGTTCTTAGTCAGATTGGATTATTTTTGCATAATCCTATAAATAAGTATTCATGTGTAGTAAAAATGGCCAAGCCAGCCAGCCAGTAACCTAGAAGAGAAAACAGCTGTTTTCTCCCATATCACTGACTCGAGAGATATCCCTTAGACTGCACCAAAGATGAATGAAGGTGATCTCTAGTTTTCCCCATTCTCTAGCACAAGGAAAAGAGGAGCAATGACCTCCTCCACTCAGAGTGTGGGGGAAGAACCAGACTATGTCCATTTCACTCAGGAGAAATTGTGAAATGCAGACCTTCCCTTTGTGTTCACAATTATGGCCACACTGGTTTTTACAAGGAAACAGGGACTATCGGATAAGTTGGAGAGCTCTTCATTTGAAGATGTAGAGTAGTTGGCACTGCCTTACAGTACTGGAAAGAGTTAGTTCTCTGAAGGGCAATTTTGGCAACATTCGTCAAAATGATAAATACATACCCTTTGACTCAGCAGTTCCATTGCAGGGATTTAGCCCCCAGGGATACTCCCATGCGTGGAAAATGAGGGTCATAAGATTATTCTTTACACCATTTTTTATAACAGGCCAACATTGTCAACAAAGTGCTCATCAGTGCAGGGCTTCTAAATAATTATGGTACTTCCAAACAAGGTGATACTATGGAGCCATTTAAAAGAACATAATTGAGGGGTGCCTGGGTGGCTCAGTTGGTTAAGCATCTGACCTCTGCTCAGGTCATGATCTCACGGCTCATGAGTTCATAAGTTCATAGCCTTGCGTCAGGCTCTGCGCTGACAGCTCAGAGCCTGCTTCAGATTCTGTGTCTCTCTCTCTGCCCCTTCCCCACTCATGCTTTCTCTCTCTAAAATAAATAAACATCAAAATAAAATTTTAAAGAATGAAATTGATCTATATATACTAGTAGAAATATTTTCTAAGATATATCAAGTACCAAAGCAAGGAGACAGGGGATGATCACACATTATTTACTCATATGGAGTATTTCTGGAAAGAGGTATATGAAACTGGAAACAAGAGAACTAGGAAATTAGAGCATAGGGACAAAAGAGGACTTTCTCCTATAAATCTTTCAGAAAAATCTTTTGAATTTTATTCTATTTGCATGCATTGTATGTTCAAACTAAGTACATTCTTGTATGTGAATCGGTGGGGGCACCTGTGGGAAAAGGGGGCTATTTCAATCTGCCAGCTGTTTGCTGTAAGTGAGATGCAGTGGAGCGGTCACTGGGAAGGGTGAGATGGAAGGAGAGGTTGGAGCTCTCCATGCACCCCTGCTCACGCGGAGATGTTACCCTCCACAGCAACAGGCGGAGATGGCCCGCATGGCACAGACCCAGGAAGAGAAGCTGGCCGCTGCCCTCAGGCTGGAGCTGCACAACACTTCGTGCCAGGTCCAGAGCCTCCAGGCTGAAACGGAATCCTTGCGGGCCCTGGTGAGTGGGCTGGATAAAGTCTGGCATTTCTTATATCAGTTTTAACTCTCAACTGTTGAACTGGAGTCACGTGGGTCAGAGTTTGCAAGAGATTCACATCTCACAACATGAGTTTTTGGGGCCTGAAAGGGTCATCTGATACAGAATCACAAGTATAGTGGATGCTATTAGTGCCCCACCAAAATACTCTACCACTAATACCTACAGACGTCCCTTTTCGGGGGTCCACTTCTCCAGCGACTTGTCCTCAGCCAAATAGTAGACACCTGGCCTAGAAGTAGGCTCGCCCTCCTTCCCCCACTGGCCCTTAGCCAATGACTAGCTGGCATGGGGCTTAAAGGTCCAGCCCACTCCCTTCCCAGCGGAGTAGGTTTTACAGTATAATTCACACTCCCAGCTCTGTGTGGGATCAGGCTGTCCCAGTCTCCTGCTGAGACTACCTCCTGGCCTAGCACCTTCCTCTGATCTATACCACTTTCCTTGCCCTCCCCCTTTTCTTGAGAGCAACCCCCTAATTATTTACATGTACCAGGATCCCTGTCTCAGGCTCTGCTTCCAACCGAAGACACATAATAAGGTCCTCAGACTCACTGGGGTTTGTAGAAAGATCTCTTGCATTATTTATTATTATTATTATTATCATTATTATTTATTAATTGAAATAATTATTAATAATACAGCAATCCACCCTCTAATCTCTGGGGTTAACTGAAGTTCTATTAGGGTGCCAAGCACACAGCTCCTCCTCGATGCCCCCTCTAGGGTCGTGTGTGCTGATTTGAACCACAAGTGAGTTTTCCACACCGGAGTGCATGAAAGGGATGGTTCATGTAATCCTTGCGCAGCTGTGGTGGTCTGGACTCCACTGAGGCCCAAGGAGCCCGTCTCTCCCATCAGTTTCAAGCCTGGGGCAGTTCCAATACTATTGCTAGTGCCCCCTCTTCTACCACTCCCCACACACCCTCATCTCAATCCTGATTTCTAGTCCATGTGAGTTCATCAGCTGAAGTGCAGAATAGGAGTGGCAAGGGGCACCTGGGTGGCTCAGTCAGTTAAGCGTCCGACTTTGGCTCAGGTCATGATCTCACNTTGATTTGAGGTGCCCATGGATTGTATGTTTACGGGAAGAAGTTCAGTAGCAGGTGTAGGCTCGGGGGAGAGGTCTATACTGGAAATATCAGTGCAGGAGCCATGGCAAGACAGACAACTGAAATCATGAGTGTGGCAGAGACCAACCAACACACACATAGGAAGCACAGCTCAGAGAGAAACAGGCTCAGGATAGGGCGGTGTGGTGCCCACAGACAAGGGACAGCAAGGGGAAGAGGACTTAGCCAAGGTGTGATACTAACACACCAAAGAAAAAATGCTGAGTGTGTAAAGGCCAGAGACCCTCACACTAGCTCTGGCAACGTGGGCAAGAGTGCGGGAGGTGAAGGCGTTTAGCTTAATGATGGATGGGGTTTCAGCAGTGGAGGGGGAAAGCGCCCCCCCCCACGCCCCCGCCCAGGGAGTGAGACATCAGGGCAGAAAGGCCCAGGGGCAGTTCAGAGAGCAAGATTTCTTTGAAAACCACCTGCAAACTGCCTCCCCCTTGTGTGCCTGTGTGTCAATTTCTTACTCAGTTGTGTTTTTTTGTTTGTTTTGTTTTGTTTTGTTTTTTTCCACTCGTTATTCTCCTTACTCTCATTCTCTCTCATCACGGTACCTCATCTTTCTCCCTCTCCTTCCCCTCTTCTCTTTCTTCCTCCCCCTACCCCCGTCAGAAGGCTCAGTGAATCAGACCAAACGAGAGTCTGGCCTCCCGAGGAGGGGTCATCATTTCCCCGGGGAGCCAGCGAGGCCATTTGTCCTGAGAGAAATGGACAGCCGGGGCCCATTCCAGCCCCTCCCACAGCCCGGCCCGGCTCCCTCGCCAGGGGCCCTGCCTGCGGCCCGGCTTCGGACCGCGTTCTCTCTTTGGCAGAAACGAGGCCTGGAGAACACGTTGCACGACGCCAAGCACTGGCACGACATCGAGCTGCAGAACCTGGGCGCCGTGGTGAGCAGGCTGGAGGCGGAGCTCAGGGAGACGCGCTCGGAGGCGGAGCAGCAGCAGCAGGCCCGCGAGCATCTGCTGGCGCACAAAGCCCAGCTGCAGAGGGACGTGGAGTCCTACCACGCCCTGCTGGACAGGGAGGAGAGCGGGTGAGCCCTCCGCCTCTCGATCCCCCTGCGGGACAGAAAAACATGCCGCGGGGTTGAAATGAAAGGTGTCTCCAACACTAGAGAAGTAACTTAGCTAAGGGGCGCCTGGGTGGCGCAGGCTGTTGAGCGTGGGACTTAGGCTCAGGTCATGATCTCATGGTTGGTGAGTTCGAGCCCCGCCTTGGGCTCTGTGCTGACAGCTCAGAGCCTGGAACCTGCTTTGGATTCTGTGTCTCCCTCTCTCTCTGCCCCTCCCCCTCTCACCCTCTGGCTCTGTCTCTCTCTCTCTCTCAAAAATAAATAAGCACTGAAAAAAATTAAAAAAGAAAAAAGTAACTAAGGTAAAAAAAAGAGAAATCATCGTCAAACTCCCAACACATACACACCCACTCCCACAGCCTATGTCCCTGAAGGATTTTTTTCTGTTCGTGTATTCATATATGCAGTTACACACACACACACACACCTGTATATGTTCACACATAACGAGTACAACACATGATGTTTCAGCTGCATGTAATAGACCCTCATTAATGGGGCCACAGATCAATGCTCCTGAAACTTAACTGTGCACTTAAAACACCAAAACCTGGGCATCTTTTATCATTTTTTATTGAAGTATAATTAACATATAGTGTTATGTTAGTTTCAGGTGTACAATATAAGGATTCAACAATTCTGTACATTACTCAGTCCTCATCAAGATAATCTTAATCCCTATCACCTATTTCTCCCATCCCCCACCCACCTCCCCTCTGGCAAGCACCAGTTTGTTCTCTGTATCTAAGACTGTTTTTTCACTCATACGTAGAATTTAAGAACAAAAGCAAATGAACAAATATAAAAAGAGGCCAAAAAAACCCAGCTTCTTAAATACAGAGAACAACCTGGGGATTTTTTTTTTTTAATGCACACTGCTTTACTAGGTCTGGGGTAAGGCCAGAGAGTCTTCACATCTATCAAAACTCCCCGGTGGTGCCCATAATTGCTGGCCCAGAAACCACAGTTTGAGTGGCAAGGGCCTAAACCACATTTGTCTAAGAGTTCCAGAAATTAGGTGGTGTAGACTACTCAATGGTTTCATTAAGGTCCCAAGCTCTTTTGTCTTTCTGACATATCATCCCTGATATATTGGCTTTCTGTCTTCATTTTACCACCCAGGGTTGCCAAATGCCTGCCACACCTCCAAACATTCATGGTACGAAGGGGAGGGAGGGGGAAACAGCAGAAGAGCTTTCCCATGTGTGATTCTCTTCTTTCATCAGTGAAGGAAAAGCATTTTGAGAAGCCCTCCAATGGATTTTCCTTATATCTCATTGATCATAATCTGCTCACATGACCATTCCTACCTGCAAGGGATGCTGGGAAAGCAATGACTGAGCTTTCCCAGCCTCCATAATGGAGAGAGGCAAGGGGTAGGAATAGCGTATATGCATCTGTGTATGTATGTGTATGCACACACACGTGTATATATGCAGTCTTTTTTTTTTTAATGTTTATTTATATTGAGAGAGAGAGAGTGCAAGTGGGGGAGGGAGAGGGAGAGAGAGAATCCCAAGCAGGAGCCACAGTGTCAGTTCAGAGTCCCACTCAGGGCTCAATTTCACATACCCTGAGATCATGACCTGAGTTGAAATTGAGAGTCAGACAGACTTGAGCCACCCAGACTTGAGCCACTCAGGCGCCCCTGCAGTTATTTTTTTTAATGGGTAAGGAGTCTAGGAGCATAATCATAAGTCTTGGGGCTCAGCTTCCTTGTCAGCTCTTTAAGGAAATCCAATCCTTTATTTTATCATAATTCTCTATCTTCATATTTCCCTCCAAAGTCCCTTCCAAGACATATGTTGAATAATGAATAGAGTATCAGCTCTGAGAGACAGCTTAGGGATTCTATAGTCCAACCTCTCAACTTCAGAGAGAATACTAGAGCCTGGAGGAGAAAATGATCAGAAATGATCAGAAAATGATCCTCAATCACACGGGAAGGTAGAGGCAGAGCTAGACTGGAGCCCAGGTCTCCTGGCTTCTCCAATGTGCTGTATAAAATTTTTCTTCTGAAGGCGAGAGATCTACATAGAAACAACCTAATCTTGTCTCCTTTCAAAAGGAAAATATGTCATCCAGCTCCTTTCCAGCTGCCTTTTTATTGGATTGGTTTCTAGTGATTATAAAAGCTATGTTCTCCTAACGAAGCTAATTTTTTTCAAATGCCCATGAACATCTGAATAAATACATAAACTTGTCTTAAACATATACAGAAAGTAATGAGTGAGGCTGAATGTATTTCGGGAATATAAGAACTCATTTCATGAGTACCTGCTATATGCCAGGACACTCGTAAGCTCTTAATCTTCATTTCTCCCCAAAACTCTGCCAGTATGACATCATTCTCCCCATTTTATAGATAGGAAACAAAGCCTCAGAGAGCTTAAGTCCTTTGCCCAAGGTCACATATCTAATAATCATGGGACAGGGGGTGGAAACCCAAACTGCCTTGTTCCAAAAGCCAAATTATTTCCATGAGACACCTGCCTGTCCCATACTCCTCTTGTGATAGCTTTACCAATTTTAATCATCTGTGACTTCTCTCACATGTATGTATTTCTTGTTTGTTTCAGCTAATGAAGAAACTTCCTCTTTTCATAAAGGAAATGCTTCCTCCCTCACCAAGAGACGGTGAAATTCCTAGAGGAGTTCCTTCACCCCCTCATAGACCCCCACCACCGCCCCACCTTCCGAGCTGGATTCCCTGGTTGATTGGGCTTAATTTGAAAAGCATCCTGGAAACAGAGAGGGTCCTTCTGCTTTAATTTAAATAGTCTCTAGCTTGATCAACCTCCCTTGTACCTCTCCAAATAAATGCTTTGTGTGTGGCTTCCAGTCTGCCCACTTCGCTCAACCCACTGTCAGGTGAAGATGGATATCACTTTACCTGCCTGGCCTCTGCTCATGGAGCCATTTTTTTTTTAATAGCTTATTGTCAAGTTAGTTTCCATATAACACCCAGTGCTCATCCCCACAAGTTCCCTCCTTCATGGAGCCATTCTTAATGGCTTCTGCAAGCCTCCTTGAGCGTGACGCCATCTGCCTCGTCACCTGCCTCATCACCCGCCTCATCACCCATGGGCCAGCCGCTCTTGAGTTTACGGACGTAAATGCACTGCTTAGGCAAAACTTGTGCTTATGGCATGCCGGCTAGACCCAATTTGGGGCAAAAATAACACTCTGCCAGAGAGGGGATTGGCATGGTACTTTATCAAACGTATCATGATCACAGGCATCACAGAGCATTCAGATCTCTTTAATGAACTCTGCACGGGCCCCACGTGCAGACACACACATCCCACTGTGATTGCCAGAGTATCTCTCAATCGGTTGAAAGGGTGCTTCAATTTAAGTCTTGGCGGGGGAGGGCACTAATTAGGTTGTGGTTGCCTACCCCACTTGCAGCCTCAGAATTTTCTTCCGGGATCCTTCCCCCAGGCTTCTCAGGACCCAGCCCCGCCAAATATGGTTCGTGAATCTGCCCGCTACCCAGGCAAGAGTCCCCTGCCTTCTGATTAAAACCGAAACCACCACCTGTGTCCTACCACGGGTTCACAGTGTCTCCAAAACCACACACACAAAGCCCAGCCTTAATTTCTTAATTCTCCTCCCCCCAAGCTTCTGTCAGTCCACCTGCCACACAGAATTACAGACCAAAATATCCAGGCTGAGTCTGTTCTCCTAAGTGGCTAATCCAGCCAGGGGGAAGTGTCCAAAATGGGCATATTCCAAGACACCCTCCCCCCACTAGCCCTGGGGTTCCAAATAGCCAAAGCTGACATAAACAAAAGGAACCTTCTTTACCCTTAAGAAAACTTAGAAGAAAAGCAAGGCAAGAAGTGGAGTCTCCTGGCCGAAAACTGGTTTTCCTTTTGGCTCCTAGGATCAAAGGAATTGCATTCATAAGTCATGTGGACAGGACAGCTGTTTACAGTTTGCACGACACCTTTACATAATTCTGTTTGCTGTTTGAGGCACAAACAGTCAAGGCACCACCTAATGCTACATTTCAACAAAGCACCGATCCCCTCCCCAGCTGCACGCTCCAGGGGTGCCCACAATTAAAGCACTGGGATCAAGACATCCCCCTAGAAGAGAGTGTGCCCCGGCCTAGCTGTGTCAGATGCACTGCACACTGAGGTCTGTTTCTTGTCTTTCTTTCTTGTTACAATTAGTTTTCTACCCACCGCTCCCCCTCAAGCCAAGACCTAAATCCCTAACCTACACACAGCTGGAGGGCCCCGCGAGGTCAGCCATCAAAAGGAGGTTAATTCTGTGTCTGAATGGCCATGCGTTTTCCAGAACCTGGGAGCAGTTTCAGCTATTGGACAAAGGGGAGGATGGATGCGCACACCCCACTGAGCTTCCACCAGACAGCATGCTGTGTGGGGCTGCACACATTCCATCTCCTCGGCTCCCTAATCTCAAAGAGCAGCTGCCATAAACCATTAAGTTAATCATCGTTTGGCAGGGAGAGCCAAGGCAGACTGGTGCTTCCAGTTCTCAGCAAGGTTTCTTGCTGTTTCTAATGAGGCTTCATTAACAGGTAAGAAAAGGCGCCGCTGGCCGCCGATTCCACCAGGGCCGTATTTCACTCAGGCTTCCTCTCACAATATCCGGTAAAATTACACTCTGGCAGCAGTTTGCTGACAGGTGGCAGGAGAGGCTGCTGCTTCTGTTGGTGTCAAGGACAGAGCATTTGTTCTGGAGCAGACAGACCAGAGAAGGGCTTGCGAAGGACTCCAGAAGCGCAGATGCACGCTATTTCCAGACCAGGTAACGCCGCTGGCCTCTGGCCCCTGGAGCACGGTGTAAACACCCGGTGAGACCGCTGACACGTCCACTGGCTTTCAGACCAGGGAACAAACTCACCTTCATGGTCCTCTATGGCACTTCTGAGCACCTGCTGGCGCCTAGACGTTTTGTTGGACTTTGAGGATCCCAGTAAACAGAAGCTGGTTTCTGGGCCGTGGGTTTACAATCGCACTGGGGAGTCTGGGTGTGCACAGGAAAGGAAAACAAAGCAAAGCAGGCAGAATGGGCACGTTACCATTTGCACGACCCCTTCATATAATTCAGCTTATTATAGAAAGCATGAAAATAGACATCCAGATCTGATCTCTCTGGGTTTTCAGTCAGATGATTCAGCAAGAATCCTCAAGCCCCATGCTGGGCTCTGATTATCTCTACCCCACAGATAGTCTTTTTCTCCCCAGACTTATTGAGATGTAATTGATAAGCTGATAAGTTTAGGGTGTATAGCATAATATCTGTTACCCATATATGTCGTGTAACGATTATCACAGTAAGTTAACATCCATCATCTCGTATAGACACGCATAAAAAAGAAAAACATATTCTTTCCTTGGGCTGAGAATTCTTGGGATTTACTCTTTTAACTTTCACACGTACCATACAGTAATGTTAGCTGCGGTCATCGTGTTGTACATGAATCTCCAGTCTTTATTTCTTTTATACTTGGAAGTTTATATCTTTTGACACCTTCCTCCAATTCCACCCTCGACCTCTGCTAACCACAGATCTAATCTCTTCTTCTAAGAGTCTAGTTGTTTGTTTTTTAAGATTCCACATACAGATGAGATCACACATTATTTGTCTTTCTTTGTGTGACTTATTTCACTTAGTAGAAAGCCCCCAAGGTCTATCCATGTTGTTGCAAATGACAGAATTTCCTGCCTGTTAGGGCTAAATAACATTCCCCTCTGTGTGTGTGCGTCTATATATATACCACGACTTCTTTATCCGTCCATACACACAGGGTGTTTCCATGTCTTGGCTGTTACAAATAATGCTGCTATGAACATGGGGATGCAGATATCAACTTGACATAGTGTTTTCATTTCCTTCAAATATTGTCCCAGATGTGGGGTTGCTAGATCATATGGTAGTTCTATTTTTTTTTTTTTTGAGGAACCTCCATACTGTTTTTTTTATAATGGCCATACCAGCTTACATCCCCACCAGCAGTGCACATCTTCACAAGCATTTATTTCTTGTATTTTTGATGCTAGCCATTTTAACAGATGTGAGGTGATACCTTGTTGTGGATTTGATTTACATTTTGTTAACAATTAATGATGTTGAGCATAATCTGAAGAACCTGTTGGCCATTCCTCTATCTTCTTTGGAAAACTGTCTATTCAGGCCTTTTGCCCATTTTTTAAAATGGTTATTTGCTAACTTATTTATTATCAGACATTAATACTTCTTCCAAAGTTGAATATATTACTTTTTTTTTAATTGCAGAAATCAACATAGGACTTTGGCTATTAAAGATAAAGAAATTAATGATTTTTAACATTTCTGGAAGGGAAACTAATTTTTAGTACTCTAGCTGCACAGAATGTATTATCCAGTCTGTTAGCATAACATTCAAGTTTACCAATTATTATAAATGAACTTGCACAGGCCCTTTGAGGAAACACGTGACACCAGTGTAACGGTACCAACAGCAGCCAGAATAAGAGGATTTTCTTATAAAAAGGCAAGGGTAAGTCGAGCAATAATGGAGATTTGATGTTACTCTTTAGGAAAGCAAAGCCACCTGTTTCATATTCTAAATGATGAAGGTAACACATACGCGTGATCATCTGACCTAGTAGCGCCCAGGCAGGGCGTGATGGTGATGGCTGGCCATTCACCCTTACAGGTCCAACATCCTGCAGTCTAAGAGCAGGGGCTTTTCACTGAATAGTTTTATCCCCAAAGAGAGGTCCTTTCTTGGAGAGCAAGGCTGTTCTGTACCCCGGAGGACTGAGGTGGCAGCACCAGGGCTGATCTGGTCCCCAGTCAGGACAAGAAGTCTTCAAGTAGATTAGGACGGAGACTTGATCTCTCCTTGTATAGGCCTCTGTCTGGCCAGCTGACATCTTGACTTTGCTAAACCAAACACCTGTTCATCTTGAGGTGAGACATCTTGAGGTACCAGTGGGATATGGCAGTGGGTCATCCACAATGAGCCACTGCCTGCTGAGTGTCTGCCAAGTCAGCGGTCTGGCACCCCAAGGCTGATGCTGCCACAGCCGTCCCTGCTGCTGTGCCCGGGTACATCACCTGTATGTCCTGTTTGTGGTCCTTGGCAGGGTCACAGGGCACTGGGAAGTGACAGCCTTGAAATGCTTGGAGCCCTATTTTTTCCACCTCCCCCAAATTTTTAAATTTATTTTGAGAGAGTGTGTGTGAACACGAGCAGGGGAGGGCAGAGAGAGAGAGAGAGAGAGAGAGAGAAGATGGCTAGCAGGCTCCACACTGTCAGCACGGAGCCTGATGCAGGGCTTGAACTCACAAACGTGAGGTCATGACTTGAGTTGAGATCAAGTGTTGAATGTTTAACCAACTGAGCTACTCATGTGCCCTGCCCCAAACTTTTTAATTAGACTATTTGGTTTTTTTTGCTATTGAGTTGTGTGAGTTCTTTATATAATTTGGATATTAACCTCTTAACAGATAAATGGTTTACAAATATTTTTCCCGTTGAATAGGTTATCTTTCATTTTGTTGATTATTTCATTTCTGTGCAGAAGCTAGTATTTAGTCTAGTTCAGTTTCACTTGTCTGTTTTTTATTTTCTTGCCCGTGCTGTAAGTGTACTATCCAAAAAGTCATTGCCAAGACCCATGTCAAGAAGCTTTTTCCCTATGCTTTCTTCTAGGAGTTTTATAGTTTTAGTCTTACTTTTAATTCTTTAAGCCATCTCAGGTTAATTTTTCTAAGTGGAGATAGAGTTTCATTCTTTTGTGTGTGAATATTCAGTTTTCCCAGCACCATTTACTGAAGACACTGTGTCTTCCCCGTTGAGTACTCTTGGCTCCCTTGTCAAATACTAATTAACTGAATATGCATGGGTTCACTTCTGGGTTCTAAATTCTGTTCCATTGGTCTATGTGACTGTTTTGTGTCAATATCACACTGTTTTCATTACCATAGCTTCACAGTATACCCTCAAATTGGGAAATACGATGCCTCCTGCTTTGTTCGTCTTTAGAAGAATTCCTTTGGCTATGCAGTCTTCTGTTGTTCCATATTAATTTTAGGCTTGTTTTTTCTCCTTCTATAAAAAATGTCATTGGAATGGTGATCGGGATGGCACTGAATCTACACGTGGCCTTATGTAGTATAGACATTTTAACAATATGAATTCTTCCAGTCCATGAACACTGGATACATTTTGGGTTATTTGTGTCTTCTTTGATGTCATTCATCAATGTCTTATAGTTCACCATGTGGAGTTCTTTCACGTCCTTGATTAAATTGATTCCGAGCTATTTTGTTGTTTTGATGCTATTGTGCCACAGGTATTCTTTCATGAACTCTTATGCCATCTTTTTTGTTTTTGTAAATGGCAGAAGAGGATGGTGCCTCTGTGGGACAATTCTAGCATCTTATCTAGGATTGCTGAATTTAACGAATACAGGATGTCCAGGTAAACTTGAATTTCAGATAAACAATGAATAATTTTTTAGTAGAAACACATCCCACATATTGCATCAGACATCCTCCTACTACAAAGATTATCAGGCAGCCCTCATCGTATCAGGCAGAAACACGCCCTCCTCACATTCCCCCACAGTTTTCTGACCTCCAGTGATTGATGAAGATTTGTCTGGCATTTCTGGCTTGGCTATCCCAACACCCAAGAAGGGGAATGGGTGACCCAGGTCATGCTCTTGCCCGGTCTTGATTGGAAACTCAGTCTCCTGACACAACAGCACAGCAGGTCCAATCATGTTCAAGAAATTAATCTGCTGGTTGAGTGAAGAAAGCGTACTATTTTCTCAGCTGAAGTGACTGGCTTAATGGGATCACATAGACCAGTTATTTTGAACAATAGGTATAGGGGGCAGGAAGCAGAGTAGATCCCGACATAGATGTGCCGGGCTGCAGAGTCAACAGAAAACCCAACTTTCCCTGTCACGCCCAAGAGGAAATATTCCATTTTCTCCTTCTCCTCCTCCTGAGAATGAAAGACAATTCACACCATAGAGAGTCAAGCTTTCAGTGTACTTTGGAGGTTGGACACAAAAGCTATGTTGCATTTTAGGAGAATGGGCTTTGCACAGTAGATTAGCAAAAACTCCTGGATTTCTTTGGACAAGCCATAGGTCCTTTGCCTTTTTTGTTGTTTCATTTTGTTTCATTCTGTTTTGCTACAGCTAAAGTTCTTATTGATGATCTACCTAGACAAGAAAAATGTATAAATGAGGTTCACAACTTTAGATTAAAAAGTCTAGGGGCACATGGGTGGCTCAGTCTATTGAACGTCTAACTTCGACTCAGGTCATGATCTCACTGCTTGTGGGTTTGAGCCTCACGTCAGGCTCTGTGCTGACAGCTCAGAGCCTGGAGCCTGCTTCAGATTCTGTGTCTCCGTCTCTCTCTTTCTCTCCCTCTCAAAAAGAAATAAACATTAAAACAATTTTTTAAAAAATTGAAATTTAAATTTAAAAAAATAAATTAAGAAGTCTACTTGGCAAACCTGACTAGATAATTAAAGCAAGATGTCACCAATTCCCTTTATGTCAGTGTTGCTATGGGGACTTGGAGATGGGAAACGAAAGGGCAGGAATGAATAGACTAGTGGTAGGTTAAGCACGTCATCGTTTAGCTACTAGTGACCAAGAAAAAAGAGGCCAGAGAAACATGTAGGGTAATAACTGTCCTGGGGAAGTGAAATTGTGGTTTTATGTATTATTTGGGGAATTCAGTCCCGGCAAACTAACAACGTGCTCAGCAGTGGAAATCTCTCTCCTCTCCAAAATTAAATCCTCTTCCTCAAAAAACAGCTGTGCAGCCTCTGTTACATGTCAACACCTGCTAGGTGCCAAGGATACAGAGAAGTACAAAATGGAGACCTGCATTTAAATAATCTAGATCAGCATGGGACAATGGAAACAGAATCCAAGCCTTGTATGTAATTTTAAATTTTCTAATAGACACATTTTTAAAAGGATCAGAGGGAAGCAGGAGAAACTTCTTCTAATAATACATTTTACTTATCTCAATATATCCCAGATCCTAACATTTCAGCATGTAATTGACATTTTAAAATTATTAATAAGATATTTTAGATTCTTGTTTTGCTACTAAGTCTTCTAATCAAGTTTATAGTTTACCCTTCCAGTCCCTCTCAATTCAGATATTAAATTTTCCTCAGAAGTACTTGATCCATATTTAGATTTTATAAAATGTATAGTTTAAAAAAAAGTAGATTCACAAATCCAAGTTGTCCCAAATGTACTTAAAAGTCTTTCAGTAATTGAATTGAGGACCAAAAATTGTTTTCCTTTGATGTTTGTATTTTTTTCCTTTGATCTATATTAACAAAACTGGTTCATCGTTTTTAGAAGAATTTATTGGCTTTGAAGCAAAAGCATGTTGGCTTCAAAACCACGCCTGTCCAAGTTACGTAAACTCACTGACTCTTGTGTTCACTCAATGTTATTAGCGTCATATTTAGGAAGGTATGGCATGTATTGAAAAGCAACTCTAAACCTATAACTGTCTTTAAAACAAAAAACAGTTTTCAAATTTGTCTTGTAATTTTTACAGGACAAATATTCTACACTGCTATTTTTAAATTAAAATTTTTTAAAAATGTTTATTTCTTTTAAGAGAAAGAGAAATCACAAGTGGGGAAGTGGCAGAGAGAGAGAGAGAGAGAGAGAGAGAGATAATCTCAAGCAGGCTCTGTGCTATCAGCACAGACCCAGATATGAGGCTGGAACTAGCCAACTGCGAGATCATGACTGGGGCTGAAATCAAGAATCAAATGCGTAATTGACTGAGTCACTGAGGTGCCCCTGAATTAAATTTTTAATTAATCAAAATTAAATAACATTTAAAATCCATTACTTCAGTCACACTAGCTGCGTGTGGCTGGCGGCTACTGTTTGGACAGAGCAGATAAAGGTTGAGTAGAGGTGGGCGGGATGGATAGATAGCTTGTGAAAACTACTGTAAGCTTATCTGTGGGCAGTCTTGCTTTCACTTCCTCAGCTATGTGGGAAATGCGTGGCAGGTGGGTATCCCAGAGTGTTGTAGGCAGGGGTAAATAGAAAGGCTGCCTTTCCAACTGTTGCACACGCCTCCTTCACGGCTCAGGTAACCTTCCGTTCCACGGAACCGCCTCTCATAACCACCTCTTTAGGAAGGAGTTCCCCTGGCAGAGCTCTTGAGCCTCCATGACTAGGTCTTTTGTTTCATGCCACATCCCTCTCCTTTCCTTGGCCCCCTAACACACAAGCCCTGGAGGGGATTAGCTGAATCAAAATTGGCTGCCATGATTTCACCACTGGCTCCCTTTTACTCAGCTGAATCATTCTGCCAGTCTCTTCTATCCCTTATAGTGATTTTCTCTCCAAGGTTCCATAGTGTCTCTCTCAATCCAGCTTTATCAGGACTGACCCCCAACCATTTATGTTCCTCAGACAGGTATGAACTCCATATTTAGACTGAATTCACTTTCTTGCCTCAGCCCCATGCCAGTCAGGGCATATGACCAGGCATCTGTTTCATGAGTGTTAAGAAACTTCTGAGTTATCAGTAGTAACAGTAGGGTACTCTCCCGCAGAGTGCAAGAGGGACATCCAGTATACCTTTACTGTATTGCCTAAGGCTCTGTCCACTCTCCAGCACCTGTTCATAATGTAGTCTAGAAGGACCCTCAGAACGCCAAGCTGATCCATTTCATGTTTTCATCATGCTAATTGGACCTGGTGAGCCCAAAGGAGGTAACTAGCAAGTAGGTGCCTTAGTAAAGCATGCCAGAGGATGGAAGGTAAGCCCTGAGAACATTCAGAAGACTGCCACATGGGTAAAGCCTCTAGGGTCTGATGATTTGGGGTTTGTTGGGACAGACGTTCTAAAGTGAGCAGATTGTACAGAGTTCCCATTTACTCCCTCTGCCACACATATTTCCCTATTATTAACTTCATACGTCAGTGAAGTATGTCTATTACGATTAGTGAACCAATCCTGGCACATTATTAACTAAAGTCCATTACTCACATTAGGGTTCAGTCTTTGTGTTGTACATTCAGTGGGTCTTGATAAATGCATAATGTCCGATATCCGCCATACAGTGTCACTAGGATAGTGTCACTGCTCTAAAAATCCTCTATTCCCCCTCTTGCTCTTATTTGAACCCCTGGCAACCATGATCTTCTTATTCTTTATAGTTTTGCTTATTCCAGAATGTCACATAATTGGAAACATGCAGTAGGTAGCCTTCTCAGATTGCCTTCTTTCACTTGGCAATATGAATTTAAAGTTCCTGCATGTCTTTTTGTGGCTTGATAGCTCATTTCTTTCTATTGTTCAAGTATACCCCATTGTATGGATGAGATATGATACACCAATTTCTTGAGCCATTCACCTGTTGAAGGGCATCTTGGGTTGCTTTCATTTTGGGGCAATTATGAATAAAGCTGCCATGCACCTCTGTGTGCAGGCTTTGTGTGGACAGAAAGGTATTTTCAGCTTGTTTAAGTAAATACCTAGGAATGTGATTGCTGGATCATACGGTAACACTATGTTTAGCTTCGTAGGAAATTACCAGACTGTCTTCTGAAGTTGAAGTGCCAACATAAAGTGGCATTTACATTCCCGACTAACAATGAATGAGAGTTCCTAGTACTCCGCATCCTTGTCCATGTTTGCTCTTTCAGTTTTGGGGATTTTAGCCATTCTGATGCAGTGGTACATCACCTTTGCTTTAATTTGTTAAGACCCTAGTAGCATATGATGTTGGGCATTTTTCCATGTGCTTATTTGCAACTTGGGTATCTTCTTTGGTGAGGTGTCTGCTCAGATCTTTTGCCTGGGTTTCAATTAGGTGGTTTCCTTACTGCTGAGTTTTAAGAGCTCTTTCAATACTGTGGAGAAGAGTCCTTTACCATCATTATATACTGTCTATTATTTCACAAAGCACACTATCTTGATTTCTGTCGCTTTATAGTAAGTCTTGAAGATGGGTCATGTCAATCCTCTAACTTTATTCTGCTTCTTCATCATTGTGTTGCCCATTCTGGGCCTTTTGCCTTATACTTTAGAATCAGTTTGTCAATATCCCCAAAATAGTTTGATGGAATTTCTAAACCATTCGAAAGGCAGTTACAGGCATAATATTTCTTTACCCCTATTTTTATTAATGAATTAGTATGTCCTAAAAAGAAGGAATTTGTCTTAAATAACGACAGTACAACTATATACACTGTATGTTAGTTAACTTGATAATAAATTATATTCTAAAAAATAATAATAAAATAATAAATAGTGAAATAATAAGCAGGAAATATTTATCTCCTCATTTTCCAAAATTTGAAGAAATGATTTCATTTAAAATGATAAAATTTCTGGGGCGCCTGGGTGGCTTAGTCGGTTAAGCGTCCGACTTTCACTTAGGTCATGATCTCGCAGTTCGTGGGTTCGAGCCCCGCGTCGGGCTCTGTGTTGACTGCGAGCTCGGAGCCTGGAGCCTGTTTCAGTCTGTGACTCCCTCTCTCTCTGACCCTCCCCTGCTCACGCTCTCTCTCTCTCTCTCTCTCTTCCCTAGGAATAAATAAAACATTAAAAAAAATAAAATAAAATAAAATAAAATAAAATGATAAAATTTCTTCTTCCAATGATAAAAATGATATTAATGAATGATGTGGCACAAATATGTTTTAATTTCACCTAGTAGTAATACCACAAGTTTGTTACAAATTGATATTTAAGGGGCACCTTTTAAAAAATTGTTTTAATGTTTTATTTTATTTTTTGAGAGTTGGAGAGAGAGCACCTGCAGGGGAGGGAGAGAGATAAAGAGGGAGACACAGAATCCAAAGCAGGCTCCAAGAGAGCCTGTTGCGGGGCTCAGACCCACGAACACAAGATCATGAGTTGAGCCAAAGTCAGACACTCAACCAAGTGAGCCACCCAGGTGCCCCAAACATCCGACTCTTGATTTCTGGGCAGGTCATGAGCCCCAAGTAGGTCAGCTAAGTGTCTGACTTCAGCTCCAGTCATGATCTCGACATCTGTGAGTTCGAGCCCCACATTGGACTCTGCTGACAGCTCAGAGCCCAGAGCCTGCTTCAGATTCTGTGTCTCCCTCTCTCTCTCTGGCCCTCCCCTGATCGTGCTCTGTCTCTCTTGCTCTCAAAAAATAAATAAAACAATTAAAAAATTTAATAATAATAATAAATATTTAAATTTTTAAAAATGTTTTAAAACCAAAAGAAAAAAAAAAGAAATTGACATTGGTAACAATACTATCATCCAATCTGAAGACCTTCAGATTTCATCAGTTGTCCTAATAATGTCCTGTAGAACAAAAGAAAATCCCGTATCATGGGTTATATTGAGTAGTCATGTCTCTTTAGTTTACTTGAATGAGAAAAAGTCCTCAATCTTTCCATCCATTTCATGACATTGACATTTTAACAAGCACATTCATTTCCTAAGACCGCTGGAAGAAATCACCAAACACTGGGTGGCTGAGAACAACAGGAATGTGTTGTCTCACTGTTCTGAAGGCTAGAAACCCAAGATCAAGGTGTCAGCGGGGCCACACCCTCTAAAACCTGTAGGGGAGGATCCTTCCTTGCTTATTCATTCACAGCATCTGGGGGTGGCCGGAAATCCTTGGTGTTCCCTTGGGTTGTAGCTGGGGCACTTCACTCTCGGCCTCTATTTTCACGGACATTCTCTCCTCTCTCTGTGTCCCTGGTTTTTCTCTTCTTTTTGTGCATGTTTTTTCTCCTCATCTTAAATATTTACATCAGCAATGACCCTATTTCCAAATAAGGTCTCATTCTGAGGGATTAGGATTTCAACGTGTATTTTTGGGAGAACACAATTCCACACCCACCAACTGAAATGTCCCTCAATTTGGGTTTGTCTGCTCTTTCCTCAAGATTAAATTAAGGCTGGATACTTTAGGTTAGAATACCATAAAACTGATGAATAAGCACATCGGATCAGTATGTCCCATTATGGGTGATGTTACCTTTCATCACTCAGTCAAGGTGGCATGAGTCAAGCTTCTCTACTGCAGTTCCTGTTTCCCCCTTTGTCACTGATAAGTATCTCATGGGGAAGATGCTGTGAGACCATGTAAATATTGTTACTCTTCAAACTTCCCCTCACTGGTTTTAGTTTGGCTACCAACTGATGATTCTTGCCTGGGGCATGTATTACTATTATGGTTGCCACATGGTGATTTTTCAATTCCATCACTTCTACACATTCAGGTGTCTTTCTCCTGTAGGAAAGAGTTTTCCTTTCTCCCCGATTTGTTTACGTACTTATATCAGTGTGGACTCATGGAAGGGCTAGAGCAAGAAAGGGATCTGTAGTCCGTTCAGGGGGTAGTGTAAGCTGCCCTGCCCCTGGGCTTTATGACCAGCACACCAGTGATGTCAGAAGTGTTTGTTGCAGAGAGATACCCTGTGTAGACCCCGTGAGCCATGGTGGGAGAATCTCAATGAAGACTCCCCAAGAGTCTGAGAAAGGCAATGCCCACCCCTGCTGACCATGGTTCTCCACTGAAGAGCGGCTCCTGGCTTCCCACGTTCCCTGGATCTGGGGGGCTGCACAGTCAGCTTCAGGCCACCCACTCTGCGCCCGGAAGGCAGATCTGTGTGAGCTGTGTGAATGGCTCCCTTCCCCGTGAACTCCAGTGTATGCCAGCAAGAGGGAGCCACAGGGAATGCCACAGGAGAGTGATGTGGGGGAGAGAGTGAGGCCCCGGTGTTTATCCCCCTGCACTCCCTGCAGCTTTACCACAGGTTGGCCTGCTACCCAGCTAAAGCTTTCACCTTCTGAGGCAGCCCTCTTCACCCGGCTCTGTCTTTCTGAGTCTGGGACTGGCTCCTTCCCCCATCTTCCCAAACCTAGAGGTGTGCCAGTAGCCTGTTGTTCCCAGGCTGGGATACCGCACTACCTCATGTGACCCCTGCACCCTATACCTTTGTTCAGAACCCATTTATTGGGCCCTAGTTAAAGTAGCCAGGCAGAGCGTACCCTCTGCTTAGTGCTGAAACTCTGGTCACACGGACACCATATCAGGAAGTTGGACAAGCTGGCCTCATTGGAGTTCACATGGGAGCCTCAGACACCATAACAGAGGAGGTGTCCTTACACAGGAGACTCCTTCCAAACAAGTGGCTGCTTTAACATACATGTCAGCTCACTCTTCTAACATTGTCACTTGGGCAATGTTAAGGTAGCCTTTAATTTTATTTTTGTTGATAATTAATGTCCTTGTTGTTTTTGATAAAACAATAAGTACTCCAAGAATGAGCCTTCTGGTCATTGTGTGCCTCCTGATGATGCACTGGGAGGGACAAACATCTCTCCTATGCTATTCCTGCCAAAAATGCATGATCCAAACCTAATCATGAGAAAACCTCAGACAAACTCAAATGGAGGGACAATCTGTGAAATCACTGACCTGTATGCTTCAAAATATCAAGCTTATGAAAGATAAGGAAAGACAGAGGGACTGTCCAGATGAAAGACAACTAAAAAGACATGACCCTTGAATGTAACCCATGCGCCTGTGTTGTATCCCAAGCCAAAATTTTTCTTTTTCTATAAAGGACATATTTGGGACAATTTACAAAATTTGAATAAGGTCTGTAGGTTAAATAACCTACATTGTATTGTATCGATTTACTTTCTGATTTTAATAATTGTACTATAGTTATGCAAGAGTATGCTTGTTTTTAGGGGGGGCCTGGGTGGCTCAGTTGGTTAAGCATCCAACTTCCGCTCAGGTCATGATCTCCTGGTTTGTGAGTTCGAGCCCTACATTGGGCTCTGTGCTGACAGCTCAGAGCCTGGAGCCTGCTTCGGATTCTGTGTCTCCCTCTCTCTCTGCCCCTCCTCGGCTCACGCAGTCTCTCTCTCTCAAAAATAAAATAAACGTTAAATATATTTTTTATCTGGAAAAACAAAGAAAGAAAGAATACGCTAGCTTTTACACCTGGGGTATCTAGGAGTAAAGAAACCATCCTGTCTACAATCTACTTGCAGATGGTTCCCAAGAAAAAAGAGATACGCAGATGTATGTGCATGCACATATGCATGCGCACACGTTCAGAATGATAAAGCAAATGTGGTAAGCAAACGTGGTAGTTTTTGTGAAATCTAGATAAGCAATAGGGAAATTCTTTGTACTATCTTTGCAGCTTTTCTGTAGGTTCACAATGATTTAAAAATAAAAATCTAGGGGGATGCCTGGGTGGCTCAGTTGGGTAAGCATCCAACTTTGACTCAGGTCATGATCTTGCAGTTTGTGAGTTCGAGCCCCCTGTAGGGCTCTGTGCCGACAGCTCAGAGCCTGGAGATTGCTTTGAATTCTGTGTTTCCCTCTCTCTCTCTACCCCTCCCCTGCTCACACTGTCTTTGTCTCTTTTTCAAAAATGAATAAACGTAACAAAAATTTTTTTAAATCTAAAAGCCTTCTCTAAAAGCCACACCAGAAAGTTCAAATAAGAAACAGTAAATCACTTAAAATCTCACCCTGCAAAAATACCCTGTGTTTAGGGTTGGTGATCATTTTTCTAGCACTCTGTCTATGCCCACAGTGAGTGAGAAGTATTGATCAAAAAGAGATCTATTAAAGAGGGACACCCAGAACAAATTATATGTAATTAGGCTCAAACTACACAAGCTGCTTTTTTGAAAAGGAAAAAAAACTGAGGTTTTAGTTTAATTCCACATGACTTTAACATCAGAAAAAAAAATGATATTGAAAGAAATACTGAACTTTTGATAAATGCTTTTTCACCTCCAAAAATATTAGTTGCTATTGGATTCTTTTGGGCCCAGGGTTAAGAATAAATAAATAAATAAATCTAGTAAAAACTGTTGAGGTTGGAATATTATGTATTACTTTTAATTACATGTTTGTTTTATATATAGTATCAATTGTCCCCATAGTAGAACACATATAATTATCAGCACAGCTACACTTTGCTCTTCTTTCCCTCTTAATACTTTTTTTCTCACATCATTTGTACTTAATCAAGATTTATAGTATCCCCATTCCTTTCTGCAACCATAATTCCTTTCATGATTCAGCCTTAGTCCCCTGTGTTTATTTTTCTCCTTTTTTTTTTTTTTTCATTTAAATTCAAGCTAGTTAACATACAGTGTAGTATTGGTTTTAGGAGTAGAATCCAGTGATTCATCTCTTACATATGACCCCCAGTGCTCATCCCAACAAGTGTGTCCTTAATGCCCATTACCCATTTCACCCATCCCCCCACCCCCTCCCGTCTAGCAAGCCTCAGTTTATTCTCTGTATTTAAGAGCTTCTTATGGTTTGCCTCCCTCTGTTTTTATCTTATTTTTGCTTCCCTTCCCCTATGTTCATCTGTTTTGTTTCTTAAGTTCCAGAGTTGAATGAAATCATATGATATTTGTCTTTCTCTGACTTATTTCACTTAGCATGATACATTCTAGTTCCATCCACGTTGTCGCAAATGGCAAGATTTCATGCTTTTTGATTGCTGAGTAATAATCCATTGTGTGTGTGTGTGTGTGTGTGTGTGTGTGTGTGTGTACCACATCTTCTTGATCCATTCATCAGTCAGTGGACATTTGGGCTCTTTCCAAACTTTGGGGTCTTGTTGATAATGCTGCTATAAACACTGGGGTGCATGTGTCCCTTCGAATGAGCATTTTTATGGCCTTTGGATAAATACCTAATAGCGCAATTGCTGGATCATAGGGTGGTTCCATTTTTAATTTTTTGAGGAACCTCCACACTGTTTTCCAGAGTGGCATTCCCACCAACAATGTAAAAGGACTCCCCTTTCCCTGCATGCTTGCCAACATCTATTGTTTCCTGAGTTGTTAATTTTAGCCGTTCTGACATCTATGAGATGGTATCTCAGTGTGGTTTTGATTTGTATTTCCCTGATGATGAATAATGTTCAAAATCCTGTAGGAGAAAACAGACGACCTCTAGGGAAATAAAAGCAAAAATGAACCATTGGGATCTTCTCAAGATAAAAATCTTCTGTACAGCAAAGGAAACAATCAACAAAACTAAAAGGCAACCAACGGATGGGAGAAGACATTTACAAATGACATAACAGATAAAGGGTTAGTATCCAAAATCTATAAAGGATTTACCAAACTCAACACCCAAAAAACAAATAATGCAGTGAAGAAATGGGCAGAAGACATGAATAGACACTTTTCCAAAGAAGACATCCAGATGGCCAACGGACACATGAAAACAGGTCCCCCTATATTTAAAGGAACTATGAGTACTTTTACCACAGTGTTGCAGTTCCTGAGCTCTTTGTTTTCTTTCATCTCTTGGTTAAATGGATTTATCTTTAAGGAGTTTTCCAAGAAAGGCTGATGGCTAATGCATGCCTCACTTCTCTCAGGTGGGAGCATGTCCAACTGTCTCTGCTACATTTTAATAAGAACTTGACTAAGTACAATGTTCCTGGGTCACACTTCATTTCCCTCAGTACTTGGCAGACATGGTCTCATCGTCTCTTGGCTTTGACTGTTGCTGTGAAAAAGTCTGATGCCAGACTCACTCTTTACCGCACCTGCTTCTTCCTGGACACCTGAATAGTTTTTTCTTCATTTTTCAAATTGTCAAATAAATCAGAAGGTAGATGTGCTTTGATTGCCATCATGTTTAATCAGTTTTTCCAAACATATGATATGCCCTTTTTGCCTGAAAATTCTATTCTTCTTTTATCTGAAGGCGATGTTTTCGGGTTATATCTCTGAGTGTTCTTTCTGTTCCATTTGTTAGGGTCTCTACTTCAAACATCAAAGGATTGTCTTTGCTCTCCTCTATGTCTGTCATTTCCTCTCTAGTTTCTAAAATCTTTTTCTCTCCTTTCTATGCATTATATCAAGCCTCTCCATGAACGTTTGACTGCAGGTCATGTCCGTTCATGACCGCATTGAATTTATTTGTTACATATCTAATAGCATTAACTTTTCTAGTTCTGCAGTATCCTCTTCAACCTATTGTGTTACCTTATCACTAATAGGTCTTATTATATGTAATTACTATTCTCTATGTTCTTCTAGTGCAAAGCACTTATGGAGAATAAGCCTCTGTGTGAGGGTGGTATTTTCTTCTATACTGATATCTTACTCTATCATTCATTTTCAAATTATTTATTCAACATATATTTGAGTGCCTACCACTGCAAGACAGTGACCTTTGGAGGTACCACAAAACAGAGAAAGAACTTGCTGTCACGGTGCTAACATTGTGTGCAGTGCCTTTGCGCATACCCTGTGCATGTGAATTGGGGGTTTGCGGTGAAATGCTTGCATTGCATCTCATCATTTTACTGATGGTTAAACTGAACTGTGCTACCCACGTCCTTCATCTCTCTAATGAAGTGAGATTGAATTTTCCTTGACATTTATTGTTTTCCCATCATCTGGAACCATTTTGAACTCCCTTCAGAACTTCAGATTAAATTACCTGTGTTGATTCTAATCCACTTTTCTGTAGCCTGAAGATAGAATGGTATGATTAAATTTATGGATGTTAACCTTACAGATGTGAATTCAGTTTGTTGTCATCACAAACTTTTCTTCATAAGTTTAATTTTTAATTACAAATTATATAACCACATTTTCAAAACGTTGGAAAAGAATATAGTCACCTACATAGGATTCTATTGGGAAACTATTCGTGTGTGTTTGGGGTTTTTTTGTTTGTTTGTTTGTTTGTTGTTGTTTGAGTAACTGGATCATTACCTAAAAATGAAAAAGCTGAAGGAGCCAATAGGACAAGCCATGGTCTCTATAGTAACCTACGAGAACATTCATCATATGACATTGGACACTCTTTACTGGCTGCTTCAAGGCAAACTACTGAGCCTTTTTTTAACAGTTTCACACAAACGAGTAATCCTAAAGGTGTTCCAAATCCTAGTTGTATTTCATGACAAAAATAACCTTATGCATCATTATAATCCATGTGCAAAGATAATTTCACTTGGGTCCAAACTGGAAATATGGTCTCCACCTTCTCCTTTGTCTTTCTCTCAGTCAGGAATCATGTTAGTTTCTCAGGTAGAATGGAAAGGAAGGATGTCAAGTATCCAAAATAAAATATTTGCTCTCGAGGTTGTGTCCAAAACCCAAGGAGAAGGCAAGAGGGATGACCTTTAACAAATTCAATAAAGACAAAATTGCTTCAAGCAGCCACAAAGAAATTTTTCAAAGGGCATTACAGATTCTCAGAGGAACCAAGTACAGGATGATAATACCAACTCAGATTAAAGAATACTCCTGCATGCAAAGAGAAAACATATCTCTGAGTTTTCTGGCAGCCAGTGAAAAAAAGGAAAAGAAAATATGTGTCATATTTTCTTTGCCTTAAAAATGATTTCCAGACTATTGGAAGACTCAAAATTACTAACCATTTTTGAACCCTGAAAGGATAATTTTTACATGGATCTGTATGTATAGGACCATGAACAGTGGAAGAGAGAATATTCTTGGTAATAGTTTCATTTGATTTTATTTTTAATTTTTTAATGTTTATTCATTTTTGAAAGACAGAGGGAGACACAGAATCCAAAGCAGGCTCCAGGCTCTGAGCCGTCAGCACAGACCCTGATGCGGGCTCAAATTCATGAACCATGAGATCATGACCTGAGCCAAAGTTAGATGCTTAACCGACCGAGCCACCCAGGCACCCATCAGTAATAGTTTCAATAAAAAATAAGGAGAGATCTACTTATTTCTTCTATGATCCCAAACATGAAGACAACACAGCAAGCTGTTGTTTTATAAAGCCAGTGACTCTAAAGGCTTTCCTAAAATTTCTGTCTAGATTCATGAATCCATTGTGTGACTCTCTTCTTACTCAGTGTTTTATTTTCCACTGCTCCTGCCTTTGTACATTTTCTCTGATTGCGTTTCTCTCCTGGGGATGAAAGCATCATCTGTTACCAGCCATTGTTCAACAAACCATGCTGACAGCCAGAACAGACTGAGTAAGCTGTCATTAGAGGCAGGTCCTGGTGAAAGCAGGAAGCAGAAACCATTTTTCCTTTGACACTCTCTCCTCTCCATGGCCTTTAGACCCCAAACCCCTCCGGGTCCTCATTGTTCTCCAGGCCGGGCTTACGACTGCCCTCTACATCCTGTGCAGGCTCACCTTCTCCAATACCGCCTCAGCTTTAAGATTACCTCTTCTTTTTATTTCCTATCAAAACCTCCCTTTCCCCAAGGCTGAGTGTGGCATCAAAAAGAAATGATGTATATCAATTCAGGTCAGTTGGAGAAGTGGAACCAAAATGAACTCAGGCATAAGGGATTTGGGAAGTGCAGGTTGGAAGGGAGGAGTGAGATCAGTCACCAACCTGTCCATCTGAGAAGCACCATCTGCTGCCAAAGTGGGACACAAAAGGGAAGCTGGTAAAGAAATCGTTAAGGAGCTATTGCTTCTGCCGCCTGTGGGGGCCCCAGAGCCAAGCATCTGGTGATGGGCCTGGGGCTGCTGTTGGTCTTTGGGGTCAGCCCTTGGATGGGTAAGCTGGTCTCAGTATAGGAAGGCCAGGACCAGGGGAACCCACTGGCATCTCTTCATCTGTCACTGCATTTAACCCCAATGACAGTCTAAAAGGGTTGACTGCTGGTTCTCCACCATCTCCCAAGTTTCATGCAGTTTCCTCTTTTGGCCAACTTGCACTTGAAACCATCCAGAAAAGAGAATTTGAAAACATGGTTCCCAATTTAAGTTGCTTGCTGGATACATTTCTTAACTTTCTCTCCCCTAACCATTGAGTTGCATAGAAGAAGATGCACCCATTCACCCTGTGGCTTCAAAAGCCCCAGCCGCCGCCACCACTACATCACCCCTGCCACATCACCAAAGTCTCTGCCACCAGCCACACCACCCTGGAAAGTGCATACTCGGGACGGAGGATATGGGCTTTCTCTGGGTGCTCAGCTAATCAGCCACTCCCCTGCTTCAAATGATCAAAGGCTCCCAACTGCTCTCAATCAAGTCCAATCTCCCTAACCTAGTTTTCAAGGCTTCTGTGGTCTGGGCTCACTCCACTTCCCCTGCTTTGTTTTCCAGCACTCATCACCTACTTCTGTCTCAGGAAGTCTCCTTTCCAGCACACTTCTGTGGGTCCCTGACTCCACATGCTCTTGCTGGTTCCTCACACTTCCTCATGATGTGTCTTTCCTCTTCTCCACTCTGATTCTTTGCCTGAAGAAATCTTCCACAAGCCTCAGGACCCAGCTCACATGCCTGTCACATCCTTGAAGTGATTCCCCCACCCCTTGATCTTTGTCATCAGCGCCATCTTTTTCACTTTGTATTGCCTGTTGGTGTTTTGTTGGGCTTCCCATGTGGACTGTGAGTTCCCCGTGGCACCCTGTCACAGACTCCCTGCCTTTCTCTCCTCTTCCTACCTGCTAACTTTAAGACCAATCGTATCTGGGGGGTCGTGAGGAGACTAAACCAGTCACAGTGATCCCATTGTCCTTTGCCAGGGAGTGATCTAAGGTTGGCCACATGGCTCAGTTCTGGTCATTAGGATGTATACAAAAGCTTGCTGTTCCTTTCTCTACACACCGTGTGAGGACACAACGGGAAGGTGGCCATCTGCCAGCCAGGGAGAGCTCTAACCACAAACTGAACCCCGCAAACCTTGATCTTGGACTTCCAGTCTCCAAAACTGTGAGAAAGTAAATTTTGGTTGTTTAAGCCACCCAACCTGTAGTAATGTGTTATAGCAACTCAAATTGCTAATCGATATATACTTAGCTAAGTATTTTTAAAGCACCAGTTCATTTAATATTCACAGCTTTCCAGTGAAGTAGGTACAAGTATGACCATAGCCATCTTATAGGAAAGGAATCTATGGCACAAAAAGACAAAGAAACACCCCAAATCACAAAAGTGATAATTACCTAAAAATTTCCCAGCGGAGCTGGGAGTTGAACTAAAGTCATCTGGCTCTTGAGTTCACACTCAGCTACTGTGTTCTACTGCTTCTCAACAGCTGGCCTGGGTATCTTGCTCACCTTAAATTCTCAAAGGACAGCACTGTGCCCAATACATGTCAAAGCATTTGTTAGACACTGATGTGCCAGGCATCTGCCATGGTTTGTCAATAGTCATTTAACTTCACCTTCGCAACAAGCTTATCTGCAGGGTGGCTGGTGTACCACCCTGCCCCCAAGTGGCTGAGGGGGCTCCTAGAACATGGACTTTCAGTTTAGAACACGGGCAAGTTGGAGCACCTGGGTGAATCAGTCGGTTAGGTATCCAATTCTTGATTTAGGTTCAGGTCATGATCTCATGGTTTGTGAGCTCAAGCCCTGCATCGGGCTCTGCACTGACAGTGCAAAGCCTGCTTTCAATTCATTTTCTCTCTCTCTCTCTCTCTCTCTCTGGCCCTCCCGTTCTCTCTCTCAAAATAATTAAACAAACCTTAAAAAATAAAAACAAAAAACAGGGGCAAGTTGGTCACCCCACCTATCATGATGGCCAGTCCACAATTTCATTATGACATTCATTGCCCTAGATTCTTTTTCTTTGGAGGACCCCTCCATCCACAGTAGATTTTGTGAGCCCCCCAAAAATTTATGTTTTTAATGATATGAGAAAAAAAATTAAAATAGTCTACAGGGGCACCTGCGTGGCTCAGTCGGTTAAGCTCCTGACTTCGACTTAGGTCATGATCTCAGAGTTCATGAGTTCAAGTCCCACATGGGGTGAGCTTGAGCCCAGCTTCAGGAAAGAAAAAAAAAAAAAAAACAGC
>NW_027527940.1:2095730-2138531 GCF_008692635.1 Crocuta crocuta
ACAGCCCCTCTTTGGGTGAGCCTCGCTTCTCTTTCTCTCTCCCTCTCTCTCGCTGCCCCTTACTCACTTGTGCCCCCTCTCTCTCTCAAAAAAAATAATAAAAATAAAATATGTTCTTCAACCCTGAAGGTTCATTTTTATTCCTTCTGATTTTAAAAGAAATCAAAGCATCTTAGTAAAGGTCCTAAAATTATGTGCCCTAGCCATGTGCCCACATGCCTCCTCCACAGTCCTAATGGACACTGCCCCCAGGTCCTAAGCTATCATAATCTGCATTTCACAGGGATTTTAAGTAATTGCCAAATAATCAAACATGTAGAAAATGATGAAACCAGGACTTGAATTCATGCTGTCTCACTTCAGAGACTGTTCTCTTAACTACTGTATCAGTGTTTTTAAACATTTTTGACAGTGACCCACAATAAGACATAAACTTGTAATGCAATACAGTACACACACACACACACACACACGCGCGCGCAAATAGAGCTGAATCAAAAGTTTCATGTAACAATATTTGCCCTTACTACACATAATTCGCATTGATGTGTTCTCTTTTCTTTGGTTTTATTTCACTTTTTTATTTCTTAATTTAACTCTTTTTATTTTTTTATATTTATTTATTTTTGAGAGACAAAGAGAGAGAGAGAGCATGAACACGGGAGGGGCAGAGTGAGAGGGAGACATGGAATCCGAAGCAGACTCCAGGCTCTGAGCTGTCAGCACATAGGCTGACTCAGGTTCGAACCCGTCAACTGTGAGATCATGACCTGACCCAAAGTTAGATGCTTAACTGACTGAGTCACCCAGGCGCCCCTATTTCACTTTTTTAGATGCCAGTTGCAGCCTAGCAGAGTTCATAACCCATCAATATGTTATGACCTACAACTTGAAAAACCTTGCACTCCACTGTAATCCCATTTAATAAATATTTTTTTTGAATGAATGTCTTTGGTGTAGGGACAGGATAGAGACATCCCCCAACACAAATATTTTCAGTCAAAAAAACTCAGGTCGGGGGGGGTGCACCTGGCTTGCTCAGTCAGTAGAGCTTGAGACTCCTGATCTTGGGGTCGTGAGTCGAGCCCCAAGTTGGGACTCTACAGTTTACTTTAAAAAAATATTTCAGAGTCTCATTCCAAATATCTGTACTCTGTACCACCCCATAGTGCCTACATCCAAAGGAGAATAAATCTTTAAGGAAAAAAAAAACTGTCAGTTTTATCCGTCTCTTTAACAACTGAAGTAACATGAAAAGGAAACACATGTTAGTTTAGAAAGAAGATGCCAGTGGTTAAGTATATTAAAGTATCTCCTTCCTAAAAAGAATGGAATGTGGCAAGAGCTTTGATTTTATACTGTTTTGACTCGAATAGGTCTTAACATTCCATCCTTCTTCAGCAGTTCGTAAGACTGAAAGGCATGAAACCAGGCTTCAGAAAATTCATGAACCCAGGGACTAAAATGAGACAGCTCAATCTCTTGGGTCTGTGTATGCCTATTTCCTCCTTGATTAATCAAACATGAACCTTTCACTGGGTTTCCTTAACTGTGTGCTAGAGGACAGAGTGAATTTCAAGTTGGCCGAGTAGATAAATAATTGTTGCTAAACTAGACATAAAATGCAGATCAAGCAATGTAAATATGCTATTGGGCTCATTTAAAGTCACCCTAATGCCTATAGGACTTCTGAATAAAGATGCTAGTACATAATTAGATATTCTCAGGTGACGCTGAGGAGCTGACTCTCTGTCCTTCTACATTTAGGGGCTAGTCTTGATCATGAAAAACCTTCATTCACTGGGACCCTCTGCTAACCAATGGTACACTCGATGTCTAGACTGGCACTAGCATCAAATAGCAGTTGGTCAATAATGGATGAATAAAGGCCCCGCATGAAGGAAGGAAGGAATGTTGGCATGATCTCAAGTTAGACCAAGAAGCTATAAAACCCAAGCTCCTTTCTGTAAGGGAGGGGAAGCAAGGAGAGGAAAAGGAAAGGACAATCAAAGACCTAGATCACGTCATAGTGGGAAGAGCTCAAAACTGGCAGGTAGGGGACATATGTTCTGTCAATCTTTTTATTTTTTTAATGGCTATTTATTTTTTGAGAGAGTGTATGAGCAGGGGAGGGTCAGAGAGAGAGGGAGAGAGAGAAAGAATCCCAAGCAGGTTTCATGCTGCCAGTGCAGAGCCCAACACCGGGCTCGAACTCACAAATCGTGAGATCACAGCCTGAGCCAAAATCAAGAGTCTGACGCTCAACTGACTGAGCTACCCAGGCACCCTGGTTCGGTCAATCTTGGTGTCTAACTTGCTGTATGATTTTGGCCACAACCCTCACTTTTCTGAGCCTTGGTTTCCTCAACTATAAACTGAGTTATCTCTGCTCAATGACATTAAAGTTTCCTTTCAGCCCCCCAAATTTCAAAATTCGCAGATCTGAGCAACTGAAGGTCCTGGCAATGTCAGGCTATGCACGCAACAGCTGGGAGCGGAAGGCAGAGAGAAGGGAATTCCTTCCTGGAATTTTGACATTAGAAAGGGGTCCTCATGCCCCAAGATGTTGGGACCTACATTTTCACGGTGGCACTGCTCTCCTGGGGCTGGGGTTAGCAATCCCTCTTCCTGCATTAATTTGCTAGATATTCTGAGAAGCCCCAGCATGAACTGTACTTCTTTATGTTCCTAATTATAAGTACATTTGATACATTTTTTTTATGTGCATGATCTCACTTTGTCCTCACAGCATCCTGTGAAGTAAGGGCTAAGCTTGATTATGCTGCAGAGGAATAGAGAAGACTTCAAGGAGATTAAGTGGCCCACTGTAGATCATTCAGGTGGGATGTAGTAGAGGTTGGATTTGAACCCAGCTATACCTGCCTCCAAACTTCATGTTCTTCCTACAGCACCAAGCTGTACAGGCCTCCTGATTTACAAGAAATAAGCCCCTCCCTCCCCACCCATTTTGGCACATATCCATCCCACTGGATACTTTTTACTTTTTTGTAATTTGTAGCACACTTCTAAAAATGGATCTAGGGCAGCTCAAAATATTAAAACACATACTATAGGACAGTTTTTAAAATTAAAACATATATAAATAAATACACATACACACGCACACACACAAATGAGTGCAGGTTTAAAAAATGATAACCACACAATAAGGTCTATAGTCGACTTAACAGTATGTACCAATGTCATTTTCTAGCTTTGTTGTTGGGCTACAACTATAGAAGCTGTCTCCTTTGGGGGAAGGGTTCACATGATTTGGTACTATCTTTGCAACTTCCTGTGAGCCTACGTTATTTCAAATGACAAGCTTTAAATTATATAAACAAATAATAAGAAGATTAAGGGGAGATCAGAAATAATTTAGGGAAGAAATAATTAGATGAGAATAACCTGGGACTGCATGTCAGCAACTGCTAGTCTTCCACCCCAAATCTTTCTTCTTCTCCCTGGGCACTTAGCTAGAACTATTTCCCAGTTGCCTTTGGAGTTAACAATGGTCATGTGACTGAGGTTAGCCAATAGAATGTGAGGAACGAATGGGTACCATTTGCAAGCTGGTCTATAAAAACCTCCCAAATGCTTTTTTCTCTGCTCTTTCCCTGTGTTATCTGAACACAGCTGCTCACCAGAGTCTAAGAGGTGATATAGCATGGGAGAAGCCTGAATGACTCATGACAGTGGGGGAGCTGCCCACTGACCTTTCCACCTTGGACTGTTACAGGACCAATAAATAAACTTCCTTTTGTTCAAACCATACACTCTTTATGTTTTCCCCTTTACATTCTCACAACTAATGAGGACCCAAAAAGTTTTGTTTATGCAGGCCTTATCCAGTGATATTTACTGTATTAAAAATTAAAACTGAAAAATATTTAAATACTTATTCTCTTAAGAATAGATCCAGGGGCACCTGTGTGGCTCAGCTGGTTAAGTGTCCAACTCTTGGTTTAGGCTAAGGTCATGGTCTCCTGGTTTGTGAGATCAAGCCCCACATGGGACAACATGGAGCATGCTTGGGATTCTTTCTCTCCTTCTCTCTCTCTCTGTCCCTCCCCTGGCTTGTGTTTGTGCACACGGTCTCTCTCAAAATAAATGAAACAAAAAACAAAAAAGAATAGATCCATTACATGTTAACATAAACAGCATTTTTAATAAAAAATAATATCTTCTAAAATGAAAAAAATTTTACATCTTTTTAATTTCTGCTTAAAATAGAAGAGAGGCTAGATTCTCATATCTGCTTCTGCATTTGATCTTTGAGATAAATTGTTTTTGTTTAAGTACATGAAAAAAACCCCAGCCTCACACAGATATGTGATTGAACAAAAGGAATATTTTAATAGATTTTTTTCAGATAAGTGTGAATATTTTTCTTTACACTATATCTAAACTCTACAAGTGATAGTTTCTTAAAAGTTAATCACAATATAACATCTGAAATCATACCAATATGATAAGAACTTTCAATATGAACTTTTCATATTCTGTTAAATTAAAATCTGGTTTATTTTGTACTTTGTTTTTTTAATTTTTAATGTTTTTATTTATTTCTGAGAGAGAGAGACAGCATGAGCATGGGAAGGTCAGAGAGAGAGGGAGACAAAAAACCTGAAACAGGCCCCAGGCTCTGAGCTAGCTGTCAGCACAGAGCCCGATGCAGGGCTCGAACCCACAAACTGTGAGATCATGACCTGAGCTTAATTGACTGAGCCACCCAGGTGCCCCTATTTTGTACTTTGAAAGAATCTTTTACCCACGCATAATTTTGTAACATCATTCATTGGTCATTCGGAAAATAGTGATTCACTGAACTATGCAGATCTTCCAGATGTTGACACATTTTATTACACAGTCTTTTCTCTTCTTTTCTTTTCTTTTCTTTTGTAGGCTGTATGCCCAATGTGGGGCTTGAACTCAAAACCCAGACATCAAGATTCACATGCTCTACCTACTGAGCCAGCCAGGCACCCCCATATTATACACAATATTTTAAAAATCACATGGGTTAATATCACCACCAATATTGTCAGAAAAGTCTTTAAAGTTTTGGGAAGGTGTAAAGTTCATGACAGCAGATACTAGTTTTCCAAAATTCTAATTATCACTTAAACCCTGAGTGCTATCACTGACAACAAATGCTATCATTTGTTTTCCTTAAAGCAACAGGTTTGTGGGTACCTGGGTAGCTCGGTTAAGTATCTGACTTTAGCTCAGGTCATGATCTCACAGTTTGTGAGTTTGAGCCCCACGTCAGGCTCTGTGCTGACAGCTCAGAGCCTGGAGGCTGCTTCGGATTCTGTGTCTCCCTCCCTCTCCGCCCCTCCCCTGCTCACGCTCTGTCTCTCTCTGTCTCAAAAACAAATAGACATTTTAAACAATTTTAAGTAATAGGTTTGCTTCATTCAAGAAACTGTCCAACACCCAAGTCTAAATTATGAGTTTTCTGTCAGTCATTCTTTCTAGAAAAACTAAAGTTCCATGGAAAAAGCATCTAGTTCATTCATCTCACAACTCGAATGATAGGGGGAGCGCTTTCCCCTAAGACAACAGCAGTGCTTTCTGAACACTTTCATTCTGTCACACGGGACTTTGAAAGAATGGGCCTTCAAGGGTAGCTATTTAATAACATTTACTGCTCATCAAAGATATTCTCTTTTTTTAAGGTTTATCTGTTTTGAGAGAGAGACTGTGTTTGGGAGGGGCAGAGAGAGAATCCCAAGCAGGCTCTGCACTGTCAGCACAGAGCTTGATGCGGGGCTCAGTCTCACAAACTGTGAGATCATGGCCTGAGCCAAAATCAAGAGTCAGATGCTCAACAAAATGTGCCACTCAGCCACCCCTCATCAAGGATATTCTTTTTTTTTCTTTTTTTTTTACAAATAGTTTATTGTCAAATTGGTTTCCATATAACACCCAGTGCTCATCCCCACAAGTGCCCTCCTCCATGCCCATCTCCCCCCTCCCCGCCATCAGTCCCTCAGTTTGTTCTCAGCATTCAAGAGTCTCTCATGGTTTGCCTCTCTCTCCCTCTCCCCCACCATTTCTCCCCTTCTTTTCCCCCATGGTCCTCCGTTAAGTTCCTCCTAATCCTCCTATACGTGCAAACATATGATATTTGTCCTTCTCTGCCTGACTTATTTCCCTCAGCATAACACCCTCAAGGTCCATCCATGTTGCTACACATGGCCAGATGTCATTCTTTCTCATTGCCATGTAGTATTCCATCGTATAGATAAACCACATCTTCTTGATTCATCAAGGATATTCTTAAGTGAAGCTTAAGTGCATGATGATGAAAGCATCTAATGCCCACCAGAACCATGGGACAGTTAGCACCCGTGTCTTGGGACATGGTGCCACCATTGCTTTTGTACCATTAATGCAAATAAAAACACAGTGGAAAAGACAAATCAAGGCTTCATACTTTTATTAAAAGAGTTTTGACCTCACTTAAAAGACTAGTAAAAGGGTGCCTGGGTGGCTCAGTCAGAGCTGTGTCCAACTTCAGCTCAGAGCCTGGAGCCTGTTTCAGATTCTGTGTCTCCCTCTTTCTCTGACCCTCCCCTGCTCCTTCTCTCTCTCTCTCTCTCTCTCTCTCTCCCCCCCCCTCAGAAATAAATAAAACAATAAAAAAAATTTTTTAAACACTAGGCACAAACATCCTTGCCCTGTGAGTATTTTTTATGCTTTTAGTGGAGTGACCATGGCTTGCCCAGGATTTCGGTACTACCACAGTCCCCCACACAGCCACAGTCCCTGAACCACCAGCCCCCTGTGCTGCCACAATTCCTTGCAAGGCCATAGTCCCCTGCACTAGATCAGTACTGTTCCACTACTCCACCCCCATTACTGCGGTTAGCCCATGAGTTTATCTGTCATCTATTCAACTTGAACCCTTAGATGACAGTGACAATCTTGTATGTTAGAGCAGCGCGTGGGACCTAGTAAGCACTAAACAGATTTCTTTTATGTTTATCTATTTATTTTTGAGAGAAAGCAAGTGGGAGAGAGGCAGCGAGAGAGAGAGAGAGAGAGAGAGAGAGAGAATCCCAGGCAGGCTCTGCACCTCATGATCATGAGATCATGACCTGAACTGAAATCAAGGGTCAGACACTCAGCCATCCGAGCCACCCAGGTGCTCCACTGGCTGAGTAAGTTAAGATTCCTACTCTTGATTTTGGTTCAGGTCACAGTCTCATGGTTCGTAGGTTTGTGCCCGGAGTTGGGCTCTGCACTGACAGCATAGAAGCTGCCTGGGATTCCCTCTCTCCCTCTCTCTCTGCCCCTCCTCCATGCATGTGAGTGCATTCTCTCTCTCTCTCTCAAAATAAATAAACATTTAAAAAATAAATACATAAATAGATTTTTAATAGTTTATTGTCAAGTTGATTTCCATGTAACACCCAATGCTCATCCCCACAAGTTCCCTCCTCCATGCCCATCTCCCCCTTCCCCTCCCCCCCCATCTGCCCTCCGTTTGTTCTCAACATTCAAGAGTCTCTCATGGTTTGCTTCTCTCCCTCTCCCCAACTATTTTTTCCCCTTCTCCTCCCCCACGGTCCTGCCTTAAGTTCCTCCTAATCCACTTATATGTGCAAACATATGGTATCTCTCCTTCTCTGCCTGACTTATTTGGCTCAGCATAACACCCTCAAGTTCCACCCATGTTGCTACACATGGCCAGATTTCATTCTTTCTCATTGCCATGTAGTATTCCATGGTATAGATAAACCACATCTTCTTGATCCATTCGTCAGTTGATGGACACTTAGGCTCTTTCCATATTTTGGCTATTGTTGAGAGTGCTGCTATGAACATTGGGGAACATGTGCTCCTATGCATCAGCATTTCTGTATCCCTTGGGTAAATTCTTAGCAGTGCTATTGCTGGGTCATAGGGGAGTTCTATTGTTAGTTTTTGGGGGGAATCTCCACACTGTTTTCCAGAGGGGCTGTACCAGTTTACATTCCCACCAACAGTGTAGGAAGGTGCCCATTTCTCCACATCCTCGCCAGCATCTAGAGTCCTCTGATTTGCTCATTTTAGCCACTCTGACTGGCGTGAGGTGGTATCTCAGTGTGGTTTTGATTTGTATTTCCCTTAGGAGGAGGGATGCTGAGCATCGTTTCATGTGTCTGTTGGCCATCTGGATGCCCTCTTTGGAGAAGTGTCCATATCTTCTGCCCATTTCTTCACTGGATTGTTTGTTTTGCAGGTGTGGAGTTTGGTGAGTTCCTTATATATTTTGGATACTATCAGATATATTTGACATATCTGATATGTCATTTGCAACTATCTTTTCCCATTCCGTTGGTTGCCTATTAGTTTTATGGATTGTTTCCTTTGCTGTGCAGAAGCTTTTTATCTTGATGAGGTCCCAATAGTTCATTTTTGCTCTTGATTCCCTTGCCTTTGGGGATGTGTCAAGTAAGAAATTGTTGTGGTTGAGGGTCAAGGAGGTTGTTTCCTGCTTTCTCCTCTAGTGTTTTGATGGTTTCCTGTCTCACGTTCAGGTCCTTTATCCATTTTGAGTTTATTTTTGTGCATGGTGTGAGAAAGTGATCTAGTTTCATTCTTCTGCATGTAGCTGTCCAGTTCTCCCAGCATCATCTGTTAAAGAGGCTGTCTTTCTTCCATTGGATACTTCTTCCTGCTTTGTCAAAGATTAGTTGGCTGTACACTTTTGGGTCCAAATCTGAGTTCTCTATTCTACTCCATTGGTCTATGTGTCTGTTTCTGTGCCAATACCATACTGTCTTGATGACGACAGCTTTGTAGTAGAGGCTAAAGTCTGGGATGATGATGCCTCCCGTTTTGATTTTCTTCTCCAGTATTACTTTGACTATTTGGGGTTTTTTGTGGCTCCATATAAACAGATTTGTGAATGAATGAATCAGTGAGAAAGTGAATGAGTGTGGAAATCCCTTGGTTATTATTTAACGACTTTCATTCAACATTTCAAGTTGAGATATTTCAGCTGCTTAGGAGAACTAGAAGGCATGCACCATAAGAGCAGGTACTTCCTGTCCTGGGGCCAGTGTGGCCCCAGCACCAGCACAGCTCCCAGCATAGCAGGCACTTGATGTTGGTCAGTTGAATGAATCATTAGTAGGTATGTGAGGAAGGAGGGGTAGGGGGTGTTCGGTCTGCAAAAAATCTGCCTTAACTTCCTGTAAATCCTTGCCCATGGATGGCAATTTTCTAAGTTCTATTCATAATTCTTGCCCTATTATTTGCATTCCTTTTGAAAGAAAATCTATGGAAGGAAATGAAGTGTTCCCTCAGAAGGACTTATAGACCTCTGGTTAGGCCTACCTGCCCCTCACCCCCACCCAATTCTGCATTCCCGAGCAGGGCAGAAAGACCTCCAGACTTCTGCTGTTTGCTGTTCTTTGTCCTCTCAGGAAGGATTCCTCTTCTTAGATGCCTGTAGCAACATGGCATACATATTAGTTTGTAAGCCCTGCCATGATAAAACTCCACAAACTGGGAGGCTTAAAACAACACAAATTCATGTTCTCATAGTTCTGGAAGCAGATGTCCAAGATTGAATCGTTGGCAGATTTGGTTCCTTATGAGGCCTCTCTCCTTGGCTTGCAGATGGTGGCCTTCTTGCTGTTTCCTCACGTGGTCTTTCCTCTGTGCACACACATCCCTGACGTCTCTCTTCCTAAGAGACACACATCCCTGTGTCTTCTTACTAAGGAAACCAGTCAGATTGGATAGGGATCCACCCTAATGGCCTCATTTTAACGTAATTGCCCCTCTAAAGGCCCCCTCTCCAAATACAGTCACATTCTGCGGTGCTGGCAGTTAGAGCTTCAACATCTGAATTTTTTTTTTTTTCTAGGAGAGAGAGAGAGAGACAGCATGAGCAGGGGAGGGCCAGAGAGAGAGGGAGTCACAGACTGAAACAGGCTCCAGGCTCTGAGCTGGCAGTCAGCACAGAGCCCGACGCGGGGCTCGAACCCACGAACCGCGAGATCATGACCTGAGCGAAAGTCGGACGCTTAACCGACTAAGCCACCCAGGCGCCCCTCTTTATGTTTTTTGTTTTGTTTTGTTTTGTTTTTACTCAACATCTGAATTTTGAGAGGACATAGTTCAGTCCATATAGGATTATATTAGCCAAACACACTGGAACCAACTGAAATATCTAATGATAAGATAATGATTAAATTCATTCAAGAAATATACCCTCAGTGCTCCCAGGTCCAGGTCTTGCACTGGGTGCTCAGTCCAGTGGGGGCAGGGGGCGAATGGGCAAATCGTCAGGGAGGCGCTTCCAGGCAGACTCTAAATGCGGATTTCCTTGCTGCTCCCGCCCTGCTTACTGTCTGGATGACTGTGGGCAAACTGTTTAACCTTCCAAGTACCTCAGTTTCCTCATCTGTGTAGTGAGGTTAATAATAGCACTTACCTCATAGGTCTGTTTTGAGAATTAAATATTTATAAAACACTTAGAATAGCTACTGGCACCTAACACTGTATGTGTGGCAAATAAATGAATTTTTGAGCATCCACATGAGTAATTGAAAATGAGGTGTGTGGGAGATTGTGTTATTAGCCCCAATTTTTCCTCCCTCCTTGTATCCATGCCCTTTGCCACATAACTGTGATTCCTCCCCAAACTGTAGAGTCTACTTCTGTGTCTTTTACTTCAGGCTCACCCACATGTCTTGCTCTGTGCAAAGGAATATTAACAGATGTGAAATCGCTAGACTTAAAGTGTACCCATTGGGTGTGTCCCCTTGTGTTTCTCTCATCATCATGAGAATGTGCTAGAACTAGCTTGCTGATCCTAGGGGCAAAATGGAGACATATGGACCAGAGTCACCCACACTGATCCACAAACCATCCATGAGAACTAATTTACTATGAGTGTGTATACTAAGACTTTGAGGTTGCTTATTACACAGCAAGAACGGACTAATCAAAAGCTGATTGAAACCATTTAATGGCATGGGGAAATGTTCCCACTAAATTAAGTAGTAGAAAGGCAGATAACAGAAACATTTGTATAGTAAGATCCTGTTTTATTTTAAATAAGAGTGTGTGTGTGTGTGTGTGTGTGTGTGTGTGTGTGTATCCCTAGAAAATAAGACCAAAGTGTTCATCTGTGGTAATCGATGATTGGTAATGATATTTATTTTGTGTGTGTTTCTCTCTGTGCTTCAAATAATTGCCTATGGATCATGAAATGTTATTTGAGAAGATGTCTGTATTGATGAAATGATGAGTGGTAGCTGGGTATTCAGAACAGTCCCTCCATGGTGCCTGTTCTCTCATCCCAGGCTTCAGTCTAGATTCTTCTGTGGTAACCAAACCCATGCTTCAGTGGGCTTGCAGGCCACACAGAATGTCTGTGATTGTATGAGTTTGGCAAAAGATTTGGAAGATAGACTTTCAAGGTGAGACAGCTTGTTAAGATTCTCTGGTGCCCTCTGAATGGTTCCCTCAGGGCTTGGAACATTGTGTTTAATGCATTTTGGACACATTTCAGGTCAGTGCTGAAATTAGAGGTTAACGTTTCATTTAAGAGCAAAACGACAGAGAGCCTGAGGAACAAGCTGGAAATACCTGATCTGCTTACAGCAATTATTTCATTTGCAGGCACATTGTCCCACACCACTGCATTGGCTCCCTCCCCCCCCCCCCCCCCCCCCGAACATGACTGTATATGGAGACAGGGCCTTTAGAGAGGTAGCNTGGTCTTTCCAGCCAGAGCAGCATAAAATGGGCAGGTCCCATTCACGATCTATACGGGCACCACAAGTGGTTTCCAGGCCTTGGGAGGAAAGACTGTTGCTATAATCTTTTCTCTTTTAATCCACTTTGTTGAGGTATTATTTAGAGACAATAAAATCCATCCATTTAAAATATACAGTTCAATGAATTTTGACAAATGTATTCATTCTCATAATCACCACCACAATCAAGATATAGACCTTTTCCATCACCTTGAAAGGTTCCTGTAGCTCCCCTTGCAATTAATCCCAACCCCCACCCCAGCATCAGGCAACCACTGAGTGTTTTCTGACTCTAGATTAGATCTTCCTTGTCTGGAATGTGGTAGAAATGAAATCACACAGTATGTACCCTTTTGTGTCTGGCTTCTTTTGCTCTGTATGATGTGTTCGAAATTCATCCAAGTTGTGTGTTATCAGTAGTATTTTTTTAAATGTTTATTTTTGAGAGAGAGCATGAGTGGGGAAGGGCCAGAGAGAGGGAGGGAGACACAGAATCTGAAGCAGGCTGCAGGCTTTGAGCTGTCAGCACAGAGCCTGACACGGGGCTCAAACTCTGGAACGGCGAGATCGTGACCTGAGACGACATCAGGCGCTTAACTGACTGAGCCATCCAAGAACTCCCCCCTTTTATTTTTTAATAGTATTCCATAGTAGGGAGCCTGGGTGGCTCAGTCAGTTAAGAGTCTGACTCTTGGGGTGCCTGAGTAGCTCAGTCAGTTAACTGTCCAGGTTCAATTCAGATCATGATCTTATGGTTTGTAGATCAGGTTCTGTGCTGACAGCTCACAGCCTGGCACCTACCTTGGATTCTGTGTCTCCCTCTCTCTCTTCCCCTCCCCCACTTATACTCTCTCTCCATGTCTCTTGTTCTCTCTCTCTCTCTTTCTCAAAAATTAATAAATGTTTAAAAAAGAGTCAAACTCTTAATTTCAGCTCAGGTCATGATCTAACAGTTTACGAGATAGAGCCCCATGTAGAGTCCTGCACTGACAACACAGAGCCTGCTTGGGATTCTCTTTCTTTCCTTCTCTCTCTCTTTCTGCGTCTCCCCAGCTTGTGCACATGCACTCTCTCTTGCTCTCTCAAAATAAATAAACATTAAAAAAATAGTAAAATAGTATTCCATTGTATGGATGAATCAAAGTTTCTTTATTCATTCATCTTTTTTTTTTTTATGTAGGTTTTACCCCCAGCATGGGGCTCAAACTCACAACCCTGAGAGCAAGAGTCACATGCTCTACCAACTGAGCCAGCCAGGTGCCCCTATTCACTCACCTTTTAATGGACATTTGAGTGGTTTCTAGTTTGGGACTATTATGAAAAGGCTTTTTTTCTTTTTTTTTTTTTTTAGTCTCAACTACGTATTTGGTAGGTGTTATGGAACTCACTAGTTACTGATTGGATCATTTTCCTGGAAGCTTGCTTTTGAACTAAAGAAAAAGTAGACAATCAAATGAGTTGATAGTGTATTCATTCATTTAACCACTCATTCAGTTAGCCATTTATCCAATAAATATTCACTCACCACCTACTATTACTACTAGGAATCATTTACTAATATTATTTATTGAGTGCTTAGGGAATGGTAAAGTCACCATGCTTAGAATGTACCTGGGATGATACTGCTCATTTCTCACAGAATCCTACAGGATAGCTCATAACTGGCCTCAGCTTTAGGCGCTTTCTTCAACCAAAAATGCTATGGAAATAAAATTGCTTTTTTTAAAACATAAGGATTTTCTATACAGCTGAGGTCTTTCATTTATTTATTGGCCTTTCCTCCTCTCTCATGCCACTTCCTGTGAATTGATGAGGTTTTAGTACGTATCTTCTTTAATCAAGATCAAATGGTCTATGACATTGCTCTGGCTTTTATGTTTATTGGGGTTGAAGTGGCACCTGGCTGACACTGAGAGGAAGGCATCGCACTCCCAACATCCCTGGTGTCTGAGCTAGATTGGTATTCACTCCCAGCATGCACTGAACACTCCATCTTCCAGACACACAATTGAGCCAAGGTGCTACATAAGTCAAATAAATAAGTAAAGCCAAGGGAACTTCTGTCCTTATTGAGCACATGGAAATATAGTTAATTTTCTCTGGCCTCCTACTGAACGCTAATACTCACCAGGAACTTTGGAAAGAGAAAAAAAATAAAAAGGATGAGACACAGAAAAAGACTGTCTTGAGTCTTGAAGAGTTTAGTTAGTATGAGAGCCAGGAATAAGCTGGAAGAATGGTTATCAAGATAGTATAAAGAAGGAGAGAAAATTAACATTTCTTGAGATTCTACCATCTGCCAAAGAAGGTGCTAGTGCAGTGGTTCTCAAAGTTGGCCAGTCATCAGAAGCCCCTGGAAGGCTTGTTAAAACATACATTGCTGGGGCGCCTGAGTGGCTTAGTCGGTTAAGCATCCGACTTTCGCTTAGGTCATGATCTCGCGGTTCGTGGGTTCGAGCCTCGCGTCGGGCTCTGTGCTGACTGCCAGCTCAGAGCCTGGAGCCTGTTTCAGTCTGTGACTCCCTCTCTCTCTGACCCTCCCCTGCTCACGCTGTCTCTCTCTCTCTCTCTCTCTCCTAGAAATAAAAAAAAAAAAAAAACATTAAAAAAAAAGGAAAAAAAATAAAATAAAATAAAACATACATTGCTGCCCACACCCTGGAGTTTCTGATTCAGATCAAGGACAGAGCTCAAGAACTCGTACTTCTAATAAGTTTCCAGGTGATGTTGAAGCTATCAATCTAGGGACCACACTCTGATATCCACTCAGAGCTGCAAGTAAGTGGTAGATACATCTATTTAAACATACCAGGAACACTATGAATTAGGTCTCATCCCCATTTTGTACATGAGGAAAGTAAAAGGGCAAAGAATTTTCAGAATTTGCCCTGGGTCCAGAGCTGGTGAATGGTAAAGCCAAATGTTGAATTTTGATCTGCCTCACCCCAAAACCCATGATTTTACCCCTATTTTAAACTTCTCCCAAATGCTTCCTGGAAAAAGTAGACCTAGGATATTATCTGAGCTGGCCCATGTTGTCAGAATCTCCAGGGTTTGGGAGTAAACAAGCATAGTGACATCATTTAGGATCACATGCTACTAAAATAATAAGGTGGTTAACTGAATGGTTTGGAAAAGATTCAGAATGTAGGAGTCAATGGCCCTGACCAAAACTACCTGATTCTTTGAAGCTAACTCAGAATGCAAAAAAAAGTCAAGACAACCCACCCTCTCCATTTCCTCCTTTCATAATGACAGAGCCTGGTTACAAATCGGATTTTCATCTATCTCCTTCTGCTTCCCATAAGCCTCCTGCTGCATGAATTCAGCATTAGAAACAATTCTATTAAAATGTGCAAAAGCAAAGACTTCAAATTTACATAGATTTTCTCATGTGAACAAAGGAATTCTATCTCCTTGTTGATTTTTGTCCCCTAAGAGTCTTTAATTCAGATACAAATTACCAATTTAAGAAGTGAGAGAGGAAATATCACTATAGATTCTACAAAGGTTAAAATGATGGGGGCAACTGGGTAACTCTGTCACTTAAGCATCCCACTCTTGATCTTGGCTCAGGTCATGATCTGACAGTTTTGTGATTTGAGCCCCACATCGGGCTCTGTGCTAGGTGTGGAGAGCCTGCTTGGGATTCTCTTTCTCTCTCCTCTCTCTCTGCTCCTCCCCTATTAACACTGTCTGTCTCTGTCTCTCTCTCTCTCCCTCTCTCAAAATAAATAAATAAACATTTAAAAATGTTAAAGACAATAAGATAAATTTCTGAACAACTTTATGCCAATAAATTTGATAATTTAGATGAAATGGATGAATTCTTTGAAAGATACAAACCACCAAAGCTCACTGAAGAACTAGGAGATAACCTAAATATCTATTAAAGTAATTAATTTATAGCTCAAAACATTTCCATGGAGAAAATTCCAGGTTCAGAGGGCTTTACAGGTGAATTCTACCAAACATGTGAGGAAGAAATAATACCAATTTTATACAAAGTCTTTTGGAAAACTGAAGAGGAGGGATTACTTCCCAACTAATTCCGTTGGGTTAACGGAATTTACATTGCTAACATTGCACTGAAATGCAGACTTTAGTTCAAAATTAAAGACTGTACTTAAGGGGAGAAAAATGTCACAATTTGGTAATGTTAGCCTAATGGAATCCTGAGCTTCATTCGTGTCCCTCTTTTGCAGATAAGGAAATAGTTGGGAAAAGCTCAACCTACACACCTCTCCTCTGGTAGTAGGGAAGGCAAAGATAAGAGGACGCCAAAAATAAACTATTTCACAACTTCCATGTGAATGAGGTTAGAAAATGTTCGAAGTCACCAGAGAATGTTAAAAAGCGTCCTTAGAGTAGGACCCCAGAGATGGCAATTCACCTTATGGGAAGGTTTTTAAAAACTTTTTATGACAGAGAATTTGAAACTTATCTAAAGGAGGTAGAATATAATGACTCCCCCATAACCCACATTCAACCCCAACCAAAAATCATCAACTGGCCTATGCATCCAGACCTTCATTCATTTCCTCTATCACACATTATTTTGAAGCAAATAGCACCCATAGTGTCATTTTGTCCATAAATATTTCAGTATGTATCTCTAAAACAGGGCCTCACAATCTTAACATTGTTAACATTGAGGGCCAAATAAGTCTTTGTTGTGAGGAGCTGTCCTGTGCATTGCAGGATGTTTAGTGGCATCTGTGGCCTGTACCCACTAGAGGCTGGTAACAGCCCTTCTCCTCAGTTTTGACCACCAAAAATATCCCCAGATATTGCCAAGTGTCCTAGAGAGCAAAATCTCAAAACTGAGAACCACTGCTCTAAAAGATGAGACTCTTTTTTATTTTGTTTAAACAGCGGGGTTTTTTTTTAATGTTTACTTTGAAAAAGTGTCAGTGTGGGAGGGGGAGAGAGAGAGAGAGAGAGAGAGAGAGACAATCCCAAGCAGGCTCCACACGTCAGTGCAGAGACAAAAGCAAGGCTCGATCCTACAAACTGCAAGATCATGACCTGAGCCAAAACCAAGAGTAGCATGCTTAGCTGACTGAGCCACCCAGGCACCCCAAGATGAGACCTCTTGTTGAATCTAGTGGGAGTTCTCTGTGATTCTTGGGTTTTCATGTCTGTGTCTTTCTCCACATTAGGAAAGTTTTCTGCTATCATTTGCTCACATAAACTTTCTAACCCCTTTTTCTCTCTCTTCATCTTCTAGGACTCCTATGGTTTGGATGTTATTCCTTTTTAATGAGTTACTGAGTTCTCTAATTCTTATATCCTGTTCTTTACCACCTTAATTTCCCTTTTTTTCTTCTTCATTAGTCTCCATAATTTTGTCTTATGTATCACTGATTCGCTGCTCTGCTTTATCTGTCCTTGCCACCAAGGCATCCGTTCGAGATTGCATCTGTTATAACATTTTTAATTTCATCTTGACTAGATTTTACTTCTTTTACCTCCACAGAAAGGGATTCTATGCTTTTTTCAACCCCAGCTAGTATTCTTATTATCATGATTCTAAATTCTAGTTCAGACATCATGCTTTTATCTGTGTTAAAGCCCTGGTTGTCATTTCTTCCTGTTCTTTCTTTTGGGGTGAATTCCTGCTGAGTTCTGTGGCTCACATTATGCTGATTGTTGTGTTGATCCTCAGATCAATTTTCTAAATGTGCAAAATGGTTTGGTGCTGACCTAGCTGCATTTCAGTGATGAGAGAAGCAGAGTACTTCCATGCTATTCTGCCATCTTGGCCCCTCCTCCCCAAGATGAGAACTCTTTTTAAAAATACAGCTAAGATACTATTATCACAAAGAAATAATTAATAATATATATGAATGTAATTAAATATCTAGTGTTCAAATTTCTAATTGCCTCATAAATGTTATAAAGTGCGTTTTTTCCAATATTTTTTAAAATGAGAATCCAAATAAGGTCCAAACACTGTGATTGATTGGTATCTCCTTTAGATATATTTTAATCTATAGGTTTCCTTCCATTGTTTTATTTCTTCATTTATTTATTTTTTTTTCCCTAAAGAAAGAAGTTCATTTGACCTATAGAATTTCCCACCATTTGGATTTCACTGATTACACACTCATAAAGTAGTTTAACATTGTCTCGGTGATCTCTATTTTCTATAAATTGGTAGTGGGCTCTAGAAGCTTGATCAAATTCAGGTTCTAAGACTACTTCAATGAGACATTGTGTTCTTCCATGGGGCACCTGATACAGCCACTGATGATCAATACCATTCTAATTTGATCATTCTTTCTCCATTTATTGACTGAGTTCTTGTATAAAGGGAAATTTTCCCTGAGAAGCAATTGTTTAAGATTAGTAATGGCCTCCTGCAAAACTAGGACGATTTAAGATTCTGAAGCTTTGTCCAAACTCAGGATAAAGAAGGGCAGCATTAATGCTGATGTCTGATATGGGCATGTGTTGAAACAGTCGTAGTAATTTCTATCCCTAATCTAATCTCTTCCCTATTTTAGAACTGAACAGTAGAAAGAAATAAGACCATTAAGAGTGGCTTAGAATGTGCTGAATGTGATTATGGAGTCAGGATGGTCTCAGAATCAAAGTGATTATTTTTCTCGTTTGTTTTTAATGATAATCCCCAGTGTTGGCAATATGCAAGGAATACCACTTTGAGATACTGTTTGTGAGAATGTAAATTGGCACAACTTTCCTGAAGGACAGTTTGATAATATGTAACAAAGCCTTAAAAGTTTGCATATCCTTTGACCTAGAAATGCTACTGCCAGAAATTTATCCCAGGGATGTGCAAGGAGACTTAGCCAAGATTGTTCATGGCGAGTCTGTAATAATGAAACATTGGAAACAACCTAAGGGTTTGCCTATGGGGGGATAGCTAAAGGCAGCATGCTATCCAATTGATGACTTTGCAGTCATTTGAATATTACAGAATACATAAGGGCATGGAAAGATCTTCATGGCATATTACTGAGTGGAAAAAAAAAATAAGTCTGAAGCCATATATTCATTAAATCTCATTTTCTATTTTTAAGAAATGAATTTATGCATATAAATACATGCATGGGAAAAAAGGTCACAGTAGATGTATGATTTGTCAATATTTCCTATAAGTAATTAACATATTTTAAAGGAAAAAAAATTAATAACAAGTACTTTTAATTAGGGTTGCCAAATGAAATACACCATGGGACATACTTATCCTAAAAAATGATTGTTTATCTAAAAATTTAAATTTAAGGAGGCATCCTGTATTTTTATTTGCTAAGTTTGCTTTTAATGCAGAGTAGCCAGAGGAGAAGTGGGGGCCTGGCTGACTCAGTCAGTAAAGCATATGACTCTTGATCTTGGGGTCATGAGTTCAAGCTCCGTGTTGGGGGTAGAAATTACTTAAGAAAATAAATACATAAAATATTTTTTCAAAAGTAATCAAAGAAGAGATTGGGGGCTTGACCCCGATGTGCTGGCCCCTCTGAGGACATGGAAAGGAAATGATTGTTCCAACTTTTTAAAGCCAGGAAATAAGATTTAGTGGAATAAGAAAAGATCAATTTGGAAGCTACTTTGGAATTCAGTCCTTATCTGAATTTGGACTCTACTACCCCACCAGCTTCCCCATTGCACACCTCTCCTCAGCCCCATTCACCCCACAATAGGTATGTCCTGGGGATGAGTTACTTGTCTTCCCTGAACCTCGGTAATAATGCCTGTCTTGCAAGGATCACATGAAAAGTGTGTGACGGCACTTTGTAAATTGCCAAGTACCAGGCAGCACGTCATTATCATGTTAGTAAATTATACACACAAGGACATGTTGAAGAGGAACAACACATCTGCCACAGAGGACTGCAGAATTGTTCCTTGTAGCAGATTTTTGATGACTCTCTGAGGTCAAAACAACTCAAGGTTTAGTCACTCGGAGACTGAACCCATATATTAACATCTATCCACATTGTTCTTACAATCCTATTTATAGATGCACTGATCACTAAACATTGTGGGAATACTTTGCCGCAAGTCGGTTGCTAAATCAGTTGGCGAGCAGCAGGCCATGAGTGGCTCAGAGGAAGCCTGTGTGCTTTACGAGTTTGGCAGCTCATAACTCCAGGCTCTCACCTTGTCCTCACACACTAGTCGCGGTCACCTTGGAAACTGCCCTATTCTAGATGCAGAGCACAGAATGCACTGGCTGGCATGGAATTAATCAGCAGCCGCTTCTCTCCTGGTCTGTTATTGACAAACCTTCAGTACCTCTCAAGCCACTTTAGGGAGGATCCACGGTGGGATTTCAAGGCTCTTCCAGGGGGAAATTAACACCAGAGGTTAGGGTTTACTGAAGAACAGAAAAATAAAATACAGGAGAAAGAAATTAAGGGAGAAGGAAGGAGGAAAGGAGGGAAGCAAGAAGTAAAAGAAGAAAAGGTCAGAAGGAGGCAAATGAGATTATTATCCTATTTTACAGATGAGAAAACTAAGGTCTAGCAAGGTCCCATAGCCAGTAAGTATCAGAGCTGTATTTCAAATGCAGGAGAAATAAAGTCCCTGGAGGAGAAAAAAAAAATCCCCTAAGGTGATTGAATTTTCCAATGTTCAAAACAGTTGCTGATGGGAATCAGACACTCTGGAAATAATGCCTGAAAAATCCAACTTGTGGCCTGAGACAGAGCAGGACGTAGTGAGAGGCAGCCATCTGCAAGCCAGGAAGAGGGCCCTCATCCAGAACCCAGCCCTGATCTTAGACATCCCAGCCTCCAGAAATGTGAGAAATAAATACCGTTGGTGAAGCCTCCCAGTCTGTGGTATTTAGTTAGAGCAGCCCGAGAAGACTAAGGCATGGTAATTCCATGGTGAACTTACTAAAGAATCGCTGAACTCTTTTCCACAGCAGCTACACCATTTCCTACTCCCACCATCGGTGTTGAGGGGAGAAAGCTAGTGTGGAGTCCCAGCATCCCGAGCTTCAATCTTAGCTCTGCCACCGACATGACTGAGTAACCTCCTCACATAACCTCTCTGGCTCTCAATTTCCTCATTGGCAAATGAAGGTAATAGCGTAGGAAAAGCTCGTAGCACGCGCCACTCAGTGCATGGGAGTGGTTTTGGGGCTATTGCAGAGAGAATCACAACATCTCAGTGTGGGAAGAGGTCTGACAGGCACAATACATAATTTTATTTCCTGGATTATCCATATCATGTGTCCTGCCAGAATGTCCCCATCAGTGCTCGCTGTGGGGCATTAAGGGCAAGAACCAGTTCCACTGGCCACTGGCGTAGCATTTCCCAAGTGGGTGCTTGGAAACTTGGCTTTCACGGAGCATAAATGAGGGTTATGAAAAGGGAAGAAGACTTCTGAGGTCAAATAACTTTGGGAAACATGGGGTCAAAAACACTAAAGCAAGTTCCTCTCCTGCAGGACTTCTCAGAGCATTGAGTAGGGTTGTACAGTTTGAGATCACCAATAAGGAACGGAGACTGAAGCATTTCTTCAACTTCCCTGTCCTAGGAGACCTTTCCCAACTGGACAAAGTGTGCATCCAGAAATGAGGCATCTGTCCCCACAGTGCAGAAACCGCATACAACCGCCAAGGTTGCCCTCAGCCTTGAGTTCTGAATACTCACCCTAAACCACAGCATTGCAAAAATTTTCTCCCTTGCCACTTTGTCCCAAATGGCAATTTAGAAACTACAGCCACTGCTGCTCTGCAGTCTTCCTTAGTGTCCCCGTTCATCCTTGCTGCGTGAAGCCAATCTGTGAGTGCAAATTTAGGGTGTTAGATAATCCTCCGTGGCTGAGAGAGGAAAGTCACCTTGTCAGACCTGAAGAAATCCACCCTCCCCATTCCCATCCTGATGCGGGTCCTGGATGAAAGTGGGCAGGGCTAGCTTTCCCTTCTCAGCCAGGTTTTTCAACTGCTGTGTTCAGTAAATTTCCAGAGAGCTCACTTTCTAGAGTTCTGCTATTGCCCCTTCGTATCCTAATGCACTTTCTTAAAAATCCGTACGCGTTTGGAGGCCGTAACTAAGAGATAGGAGGAAAGGTCAGGATCTGGGACAAACCAAAAGACTTAGTAATTTTCTGAGACACTAGGGAAGGGGCTGGAGGCATTGTTCCAGAAGACCTGACCTCCAACATTCTCATCTAATGAAATGAATGCAAATAATTTACTACCTTCTGTGGCCACTACCAGAATGGTGAATAATTCCAACTCCGTGACCAAATGAAATGACTCTCGCTTCACATACAAGCTTACCTTGAGTCTTTTTTCTCAGGGGCACTGAGGAAACGCAGGGCGTTTCCTGAACCCTGAACTAAAATGAAAAAGACAGTCCCAGGATGAGTCCAAGATAGGAACCCCAGCACCAGCGACTCTTCATTAAGCACTTGCCATATGACAGATGCATGTGGTCCTACAGCCAGCGAGGAGAGCCAACTGCACACACATGCATATGGCCGGGATTAATCCTAGCCAGCCCCAGGACCACCACCAGCAGCTCCCTCCAGACATGCTCAGCTGGAGTCTGGGACACTGAGCAATGTCTGCAATGTAAGGAATCCCATCCACCCAACCCTCATCGACTCAGTCAGAAGGCAGCAGCTGTGTGTGAAGCCTTTGAGAAGATTTGCTCAAGTATGAAGCTGGGCATGGGTTTGCCTTTCACCAGCACACTCACATGGAGCAGGCACTGGAAGTTACCGGAAGGAAGGCCGGCCGAGCTCTGTGGGTGGGCAAGGCGGACCTCTGGCNGGGGGGAGGTCACAGGAACTATGGAGTGGCGAGTGTCTCAGGCCTTTGCATTCCCTTGAATCTTAAGTTCAGGGCAGCAGCATGTGTGCTGAGGAAAAGAAGCACCCTGCTGTGGCAGGCGGGTGGCTGTGCCCCGGCAGGCTAGGTGATCTCACCAGGTCATTCCCCTTTTCTGACCTCAGCCTCCTTCTCAGCAAAAACAATGACAGGGCTGTTCTAAATCTGTTGATTGGGATTTTTTTTCCTTCTTGCAATAAAATTCATGTAACCTAACATTTGTCGCTGCTGACATTTGTTACATTCCCTGTGTTGCGCAGCCGTCACCACTGTCTAGTCGCAAGGTATCTTCATCACCCCAAAGAGAAGGCCATACCCATTAAGCAGTCACTCCCCATTCCCTCCCTCCCCCCAGCCCCGGCAACCACTAATCTTCTTTCTGCCCCTGCAGACTTGCCTGTTTGGACGTTTCATATAAATGGAATCAGTTAACTGGTTTCTTTTGCCTAGTACAAGGTTCGCAAGGTCCGTTCATGTCGGAGCACTTCTCAGCACTTCATTTATTTCTATGGCTAAATAATATTCCACTGTAGAGATGTCCTACTTTTTATCTACTAATCAATTGATGGACATTCGGGTGGTTTCCACCTCGTGGCTATCGTGAATAGTCAAACATTCGAATGTTTGTGTCAAAGAATCTGTTTGGGAATTTGTTCTGAATTCTTTTGGGTATATATATCCAGGAGTAGAATTGCTGGATCATGTGATGTGATGGACCAAATATTTGTGTCCTCCCAAAAGAAGACCTAAGCCCCAGTAAATGTGATGGTATTTGGAGGTGGGGCCTGTGGGAGGTAATTAGGTTTACGTGAGGTCATGAGAGTAAGGTTCCCATCATGGGATTAGTGCCTTACAAAAAGAGGAAGCGATCAGAGCTCCTTCCCAAACCCCATGTGAGGATACCGTGAGAGGCAGACATTTGCAACCCACATAGAGGGTCCTCACCAGGAACCTAGCCCTGATCTCAGACTCCCAGCCTCCAGATCAGTGAGAAATAAATGTCTGCTATTTAAGCCACCCAGTCTCTGGTGTTTTGTTACAGAAGCCCGAGCAGACTGAAACATATGATAATTGTATATTTAAGTGTTTGAGAAGCCCTGAACTATTTTCCACAGTAGCTGCACCATTTTCCATTCCCACCATCAATGTGTGAAGGTTCTCTTTGCTCTTCAACCTCACCAACATGGCAACTCTTTTAAGCACGGAGGGCATTTAATAATAAAATTATTTTTTCTGGGGCACCTGGGTGGCTCAGTTGGTTAAGTGTCCTACTTCGGCTCAGGTCATGATCTCACAGTTCAGTTTGTGAGTTCAAGCCCCGCATCAGCCTCTGTGCTGACAACTCAGAGCCTGGAGCCTGCTTCAGATTCTGTGTCTCCCTCTCTCTCTCTGTCCCTGCCCCACTCCTGCTCTGTCTCTCTCTCTGTCATTCTTAAAAATAAATGAACATTTTTAAAAAAATTTTTTAAGGAAGAGGGTGCCTCGGTGGCTCCACCAGTTAAGTGTCTGACTTTGGCTCAGCTGGCAGCACAAAACCTGGAACCTGCTTCGAATTCTGTGTCTCCCTCTCTCTCTGCCCCTCACCCACTTGCACTCTGTCTCTCTCAAAAATAAACAAACATGAAAAAAAAAAACTACTTCTAATGAAATCTTTAGATTAAAGAAAAACTGTTGGGGTAGAGGTGACAGTACCTCTAAAAGGCCCTAGGGCTCTAAGAAGAAGAGTGTGAGAACTTAATCCAGATAGGTTTGTTGGATTCTTCCTGGCTTAGAATCCAAAGATCCCATCTTGACCTCCTTCCCAGATCCATCCAGGTCCTTGGAGGTTTGGCTCAGAGAGGACTTGCCCCATCTCCGTGCCATGCTTCTATGGAAGCGCTGAGGTTGCAGCGCTCTGCCAGATGTGTATGGGGCCATGCTTCTATGGAAGCGCTGAGGTTGCAGCGCTCTGCCAGATGTGTATGGGGCCCATCTGTGCAAGAATCATCTGGTTCTCGTGAAAATGAAAATTCTGGGATTCCTGCCCCAGACTTACAGAATGGGAATCTTTTTCAGGGGAACCCTAGTGTTTGTATTTTTTTTTAACATACTCCCAGATGTATTTGGATGTCCCCAAACTTGAGAACCACTAGACTGGAAAGGGCTGAGAGGTGAGGGAGCCAAGGGTAGATGCCTAAGTCAGTGAGGCCAAAGAGCTACTATTCTCCTGAACTGTGGTGAGCTTCCTCCTTTGGTCTTTAAGTGAGAAAGAGGCACTGGATTTTGCTTTGAGATCCAAGTACCAACTGGGGCTGCTCAAAGTTCATATCGGCACCACCTCTTTCCCACAGGACTATGACATTCCAAAGGATAAGAACCCTCTTATGCCCCTCAGAAACTGTGCACAGTGTTTAAGCATTTCCAAGTGCTGTTATTTTTTTAATGATGGTTATTATGGTTACTTTTTTGAAATTTGAAAATATAGCAGATCAGTCATAAAGCAATAACTATTTATGCAAGTTTCAGCAGCGTTAAGCAATGACTTCCTTGTGCTGAGAATCAACATTATTTACTTTGGGAATCTTGCCCAGATTTCTGTTAACTCATTCACACATAGTTTCTCCTCCCAGCCTTGTGACTCAGGGTTTTCCCAACTGGGTCAAGGAAAACTGTTATATACAGACCCAATGCAGTGCAATGAGCTCATCAAGGACCTTCAAAAGCCCCCTACTCCAGTTACACCAGAAAACTCCTCTTCAGGCTCTGTGGGATTCCTCCAAGAATGAGCAACTCCCCACCTGTTTTGGTTATCCATTGCTATGTAACAGATCTTTCTGAAACATAGTGACGTAACACAATTACCATTTTATCAGTTCTCACTAGTCTTTGGATTGACTGAGCTCACCAGAGCAATTCTGCTCCATCTGTTGTCTATTGAGGCTACAGGCATCTGGGGGCTCAAATGAGCTGAACAATCCAAGCTGGCTCACCCACATGGCTAGGAGCTGATGCTGGCTGTCAGCTGGGAGCTTAGCTGGGTCTGCTGGTGGAAACGTCCTATACATGGCCTCTTCGTGTGGCATGGGCTTCCCACAATATGGCGGCTGGGCTACATGAAGGAGTGTCCTAAGATCAAATGTTCCAAGAGGGAAGAAGTGGTTCAAAGCATTGATTGGGATTACATTCTAGTTCTAAGGCCTTGGACAAATTACTTAATCTATCAGAACCTAACCTTCTCCATCTACCATATGAAGACAATGCCTTTCTCATCAGATTGATGTGAAGACTGAGGTGGTATATATGAAGTTCTCCACATAGTGCTCCAAAAACAAGACTGAGTTATGGTGGTGGACATACCGACACCTAATCCTGGGGCTCCTCAGATAGTGCACGCTGGATCTCTTCACTTTTTCTCCCAGGCTTATACAAATTCCCCAGTTGCCATCTGTTATTTGAAGAAAAGGGGGAGTTGCTCTCTTTAATGGGATCCTGCCGGTCTGATGCAGAGGTCAGAAACTGACATGACTCCTTGGAATTTATCTAAAAGAGGAAAAACTCTTACATGTATTCAAAGATATTTGTAGAAAAATGTCCCTTGCAACAGTGTAAGTAACATGTTACAATAACATGCTATCAAACTAAATGTCTATCAGTAGGGGATTAGATATGACACATTCATATTCTACAGGGTGGTTTTTGCCCTTAGGGTATATAGGAACTGATCGTCCTCCCTCTTAGGGGAAAACCCTAAGAGAGGAAACAAACACCCCTGCTGTTCACTACAGAGGCTAAGGGAAGGCAGATAGACCCACTCATGCTCCCTGGAAGGCAATGTGCAGATAACATATAAGCATGTAAGCTGAGTGTAGCCAGTGAGATTCTCCTGCCTAAGGCTTTTCCCACAAAGGCACAGGGATAGTTAGTGATTTTCAAGACTGCCATGTTGGCAGTGGAACCTAGATTCCAGTGACATATAGGTAGGTGTCTAGTGGAACAGAGCTCCCTTGCTGACCTAGACAACTCAGCCTGGAACTGTTATATATGAAAGAAAATAAACTTTTATTCATTAAGGCTCTGATGTAGCTCTATGATAACTGTCACAGAAAGATGTTCACAATGTAGTTTTAAGTGAAAATGGTAGGTTCCAAAACAGGTACAAACTAGTTCTATTTTTGTAAAAGAAAATTATTTTTGCATAGAATTCTAGGATGCTGTATATTAAAATTAAACAGTATTGTGCTTAGGTATTGGATATACAGGGAGTATTTTCTCATCCTTATCTATATATTCTGATTTTGTATTAATGAACATCATTACACAATTACTTGTGTAATTTTTTTTAATTAAAAACACTTTTTTAAAAAAGCCAACATTATAGATCAATGAATTTGAGAGTGGTTGGTACATCTCTCCACCTCTGGGGATTTTGCACATTCCCCAGCAAGAAACCCAAAAACATAATCTTTAAAGAGTGTGATAGCCCCTAATAATTCCTCCTCTCCCTATAAACATATGCTGTTTCTCACATCAAGAAGTAGTGTTTGGGAACATTTGGCTGGCTCAGTCGGCAGAGCATGCAACTCTTGAACTCAGAGTCGCGAGTTCAAGCCCCATGTTGGGCATAGAGATTACTTACAAAAAGAAAAAAAAGTAGGGGCTCCTGGGTGGCTCAGTCAGTTAAGCATCTGACTTCAGTTCAGGTCATGAGCTCTTGGTTCTTGAGTTCGAGCCCTGTGTCGGCCCTGGAGACTGCTTTGGATTCCATATCTCCCTCTCTCTCTGCCGGTCACTGCTCACACTCTGTCTCTTTCTCTCAAAAATAAATAAACATTAAGGATAAAAAAATATTTTTTAATGTAGTGTTTAGTTCCCCTTTTCTTAAGTCTAAGCTGTTTCTGTGACCCCTTTGGCCAATAGAATACAGCATGTTTCAGGATTTCCAATCTCAAGCCTTAGGAGGACTGATAGCTTCCATTTCCTTCCTCTTTCATGCTTTTTCTTGGGATGTTCCCTCTTAGAATCTAGTGCAAGCCACATGGAGGAGAATCAGGACTCTCCTGTTGACAGCCTCAGGTGATCCCCTAGCAAATAGCCAGCAACCAACTGCCAGCTGGTGAATGAATCATTTGGAATTCTAGCCCAACTAAGCCCCAGATGACTTCAACTCCAACCAACAACCTATGGGACAGAAGAATCACCCAGATGAACCCTGTTAACCCACAGACTCATGAGAGGCACTAACATGGTGATTGCTTTAAACCACCAACTTTTGGGATAATGTAGTAGCTAGATTTCAAGATATCTCTAATGATTCCCACCCCCTGATGTTCACGCCTTTGTATAGTCCTTTTGCACATTGTACTAGGGCTGGTCTGTGTGACAAACAGAATACAGAAGTGATATGTGGTATGTTACTTCCAAGATTAGATGATAAAAGATCTTGTTGTTTCTGTTTTGGTCACTCTCTCGGATCACGCTTCATATTGTGACCAGTCCCAGGGAAAGAAATCTCCATAAGGTGACCAACTTGTCATCAGGTTGCCCAGGACTTTTCTGGTTTTAGACTGAGAGTCTCATCCTGAGAATCCCCTCAGTCCTGAGCAAACCAGGATGGTTGATCACCCTACACTCATGGTAAGGAAACGTGAGGCCTTTGGACAACAGTGAGCTAGACACTGAAGTCTCCTCTGCCCACCGCATGTGACATGCCATCTTGGAAACAGATCGTCCAGCCCCAGTCAAGCCATCAAATGACCACAGCCCCAGCTGACCCCTTGACCACAACTTTGCAAAAGACCCTGACCCAGAACCACCCAGGCAAGTTGATCCCAAATTCCTGATGCCCCCGAAACTGTGTAAGATAGTAAGAAACTGCCCCGAAACTGTGTAAGATAATGTGTTATTTTAAGGTGCTAAATTTGGGGCAATTTGTTAAACACCAATAGATAATTTATACAGGTGGCCTAAAGCCAAAGAGGTAACAGAAACAGGGGGCATGTTCATCTTCTCCACCCTGTTCAAAATAGCTGTGATGACCTTTCTGTTTGGGGATTTCCTTTCTCTTCCTGAAAATCAGCCTGAGGGAATTTTGCTTCTAGAGTTCCTGAAGAGCACTGCTAAGCAGGGCCCCTGCTTGCTGCTGGGGAGCTCAGTCCAATTCTAATGGTCTCCTAAGCTTTAACAATGAATCCCTTGGGCTCCCAAGGTCCTCGCAACTCTCCACTTCCAAATGCTCTCTGAGGCCGTCCTGATTTCCCAAAAGGCCTGAGATGCTTACTTGGACTGCTTAAACAGCCTTTTCTGCTGGAAAGTATTCCCTGATCTCTGACAACATGAATGTCTGCGTGCAGAAAACCATGCATGGGGAGTGCATATGGTCTGCAGAACATGGAGATGGGTTTGTGAGGGTCTGGGAGACTTGACCTAAAATTTTTTCCAATCAGGCACCAAGGTATTTGAGATTTCACCTTCTAAGTGTGACTAACTCATTTGGGAGGGCCAGTTTATTCACCAACACTTTCTTCTGGACAGGTTTTGAAGATGTCAAGAGAAGTGGAGAGTTAGTCAGGTGAGCACAACGGGCGGGTGGGCAACTGAAAAGCCTCTCTTGGCTCCCCCTTTAGTCTACTGTGGGTGTAACTGACTCTGTCTACAGGCAGGCTGTGGGCTCCGCACATACAGGACATCCAGCATGTCTGTGTGCGCCCCGAGACACCTGGGAAGTCGACACAGGTACAAGTAACACGTGCCAAACCGTTAGTTTCCTGGAGCTGCCACAACAAAGTACCACAAACTGGGTGGCATAAAATACCAGAAAAATATTCTCTTACAGTTCTGGAGTCAAAAGTCCAAAATTAACACGTCAGCAGGTTTGCTACCTTCTGGGGCTGTGATCTATTCCATGTCTCTATTGTAGATGACGGTGGTTCACCAGCCATCTTTGGCATCACCCCAATTTCCCGTTCACATGGCACGCTCCCTGTGTGTCTCTCTGTGCATCCAAATTTCCCATCCTAATTGACCTTGTCTTAACCTCATCATCTGCAAAGATCCCATTTCCAAATAAGGTCCTATTCACAGGCACTGGGAGTTAGGACTCCATCTTTGGGGGAAACACAGTTCAAGCCATAACACCAAGCATTTAGTAAAAACAAGTCATATCTATGAAATGCCAGAGATTTGCTATGACAGGCATTTTCTATACATTATTCTTAATCCTCACAAAGATTTCCTGGTTTTACAGCTATAGGATCAGGATCTGAAAGATTACGGTGCTTATCTTAACTCATATAGCTAGAAAATGTAGTGTCCTGGAATCAGATAGCCTGGCTTCACCACTTAGCTGGGAGGGAGGCCTTGGACAAGTTACTTAACCTCTCTGAACCTCTGTAAAGTGAGAGTGATAATAATGGTGGCTCCATCTCTGCTGAGTTGTTGCAAAATCTTTAAAAGACAATGCACAAAGTCTGACACATAGTAATTACCAAACTCACATAGCTGTTATTGTAAGTAGTAGAGTTGAGATTTAAATCCACATCTCCTTAGCTCTGATACCTTCATTCTCTCTCATCTATGACCCAGCATGAGGTGCCAGGCACTTTTACACTCATGATCACACTGAATCCTCACGATACCCGGGAAGTCAATATTTCTGTCTATATTTTATGCATGAGGGAACTGAGATACAGAGAAGTGAGGTGACCCGACTAAGGTCACCTAGCAAATAAGTCTAATCTATCTCTGCTGATTCCAATAGTTTTCCACTATGCTACCCATAATCCCAATGCACAGGTACAAGATGATGGAAGATTCTCCTCTTCCACAGTTTGCTAATAACCTCCAGGTCCAAGGTAGTCCACCGAGAGGCTGAGTTCAGTCGGTGGCCCGCCCCAAGGCTGTAGCAGTCAGCTCCTGCCAGTTCAGGAAGCTCAGCGCAGAAGGTATACTATTTTTTCTTGAGAAAGCCTTCAGAAGGAAGAACTCTTTCTCACACACACAAGCACACACGCACGTACACACATGCATGCACATGCACACACACAGAAGACTCACCCCTGGAACAAAGTCACTAACAGCTGAAAGGGGAGGGGCTGTAGAAGATTTCTTAGTTAGAAAGGCTGAAGAGTAAGAACCAGCTGCTAGGCCCAATCCAAAATTCCCTAGCAAACTAGGGTCAAGAAGATTCCAAAAGGCAAAAATAAAAACCAGGGGCACCTGGGTGGCTCAGTTGGTTAAGCGTCTGACTTCAGCTCAGGTCACGATCTTGCAGTTTATATATGAGCTCAGGCCCAACATCGGGCTCTGTGCTGACAGCTCAGAGCCTGGAGCCTGTTTCAGATTCTGTATCTCCCCCTCTCTCTGCTCCTCCCCTGCTCATGCTCTGTCTCTCTCTGTCTCAAAAATAAACATTAAAAACTTTTTTAAAATAAAATAAAAACCAAAAACCATACAACACCTCAGAGATAAGCTCCCTCAGACTTCTCTGCCAGGACAGAGAGAGACAAAACAGCTATGTCCTCTGGCCAGGACTTTCTCCGATCTTCATACCATCACCTCTGCCCCAGCTGCTCTTCCACACCACAGCTCAGCCCTACTAACACCTAACGAGAGTGGCCATGGGATAATGGCCACCCACAGGCCTCCTCTGGCCCATAAGCAAGTTTTGTTTAGCCTGCACATGGTTTTTAAGTTAGTTGTTAACATTTTGTTTTTTAATGTTTATTTATTTAGAGAAATATCTTTAGAGACAGAGCATGAGTGGGGGAGGGGCAGAGAGAGAGGGAGACCTAGAATCCGAAGCAGGCTCCAGGCTCTGAGCTGACAGCTAAGAGCCCGACGTGAGGCCTGAACTTGTGAGCCATGAGATCATGACCCGAGTCAAAGTCGGACACTTAACCGAATAAGCCACCCAGGTGCCCCAGTTGTTAATATTTTAAAAGTGAGACATTTCACATAATAATTCTTGTTTTTGCTCCTTGGGAAAATCAAAAGTTCTGGCCAAGTGGCACTGTATCTGAGAGGCAACTGTGAGCCAAAGCCGAGTGGCAGCTGCCTCCAGGTTGATTATTTATATACCTAGACCACTTGACTCGCTTATCTTCCTTGCCTGACCCCTCTAGCAGTGAAAGTTTTTCACTCAGGCCAACTGAGACCTCCCCTCTGCTATCAAATAAAATAGCACCTCACCTGCCCTGGCATTCAAAAGTCCTTCAGAGCATGGCTCATTCAGACTTAGCACCTGTGACCAATACTTCATTCCAAATGTACCTACTCCTTCATCTCCAAACAGGTCCCTTGTCTTCCCACATTGGTACCTCTGCTAGTGCTTTTTATTTCCCCTAAGATGCCTTCCTTCCCACCTTGGCCGGAACTCTCCCACACTCTCTGAGGTCCATATGAAGGCCTTCTCAGAACCTCCCAAGCAGATGTGAGCTTTCTTTCATTTGATGCTCCAAAGCACCTTGTCATTTTGAAGTACTAGCTCCGGACTCTCAGAACCTCACACATTTGCGAATTATAATTTCCCTTCCTGTGATTCATTCCCCCTCAGCCAGTAGTTCCAGCGGAGCCCAGCCTCGCAGTCGGCTTCACCGCCGCATTAGATCAGTGAATAAGGTCGCTATCCTAACCCTTCAGACCAGCCCGGTCACCAGAAGAATACCACTGAACTAATGCCTCTGTTCGTGCCACCTGGAGCAGAAGAACTGCCTGGCTGAGACTCGCACACATCTCTGACTTTTATGATGATTGTGAGATAGAGTGAAAAGGTCGTTGTTGAAGCCACGAAGTGTTAGGCCATGTGTTACACAGCAGTAGGTAACTGAGACAGTTGGGAATCTTGTTAGTTATTTTCTTCAAGTCTCTTTACAGAACTAAAAATATATACATACACACACAACTTAGAGAAGGGGAACAGAACTGGTATTTACTGAGCTCCTAATTTGATTTCTGTCTGACACTTTTACATGCATTACCTCATCTAATACTCAAGATGGTCCACCTTATATTATGATATATGCTTTAAAAAAGAAGAGGGGCGCCTGGGTGGCTCAGTCCGTTCAGGGTCTGACTCCTGATTTCAGATCAGGTCATGATCCCGGGGTTGTAGAATCAAGCCCTGTGTTTGGCTCGGTGCTGAGCATGGAGCCTGCTTAGGATTCTCTCTCTTCCTCTGGCCCTCTCCCCTGCTCGCTCTCTCAAAAAAATAAATAAAGAAATGAAAAAGAAAGAAAGAAAGAAAGAAAGAAAGAAAGAAAGAAAGAAAGAAAGAAAGAAAGAAAGAAAGAAAAAGAAAGAAAGAAAGAAGAAACCAAGCCTAGAGAAGCTGAGTAACTTGCAGATGATCACATAGCTCGATCCAGTTACAAAATCCATGCTTTTGTCATCACCTCACATCTCCACACCACCTCTCTGGGCTCAGGTAGTGATCTACACTCCACTCGATGTGACACCATATGCATTGCTGCAAAGCCTTCAGAACTTTCCTCTTAAATGACCATATATTGTTCCAGTTATAGGTCTCATACATTCCCCTCCGGTGGAGCATTTACATTCCTTCCAAATCTTTTCGGCATTGAAAGAATTCTGACAGTTGCATCCTGCTTCTAGAAGGAGGGTGAGCCTTTCTTGGGTTTCTTTGGTATTACCAGGAATCCCATCTACATGACTCCTCCAGCCCTCCTCCCACCCAGCCTCTCAGCCCTGACTGCCTGAGTGACCCCCGTCACCATCACGCTGTGGCCTAAGGAGAGTGTCCCAGGTGGACCAGAGGAGGGGAGAAAATCTCACAGCCATTTGGCCCAGATGAGCTCATCACCTTTTATCAGTGTAACACAGACCTCATTCATCTCGAATCCGCTTTGACAGCTGGAAAAATGAAGACCGTGTCAGGATTCTTGTTGATTTTGAAAAGATTACAAATCCTGTTATTTCAAAAGGGCCAGGTGAAAGGTTTTTAAATCCTGTTAAGAATTTTAGCCTATATCCTGAGAGAGTGGGTAGCCATTAAATGGTTTTAAATACAGCAGTGATGACCTAATCTGATTTTTTTTTTTTTNGCTGAGCATGGAGCCTGCTTAGGATTCTCTCTCTTCCTCTGGCCCTCTCCCCTGCTCGCTCTCTCAAAAAAATAAATAAAGAAATGAAAAAGAAAGAAAGAAAGAAAGAAAGAAAGAAAGAAAGAAAGAAAGAAAGAAAGAAAGAAAGAAAGAAAAAGAAAGAAAGAAAGAAGAAACCAAGCCTAGAGAAGCTGAGTAACTTGCAGATGATCACATAGCTCGATCCAGTTACAAAATCCATGCTTTTGTCATCACCTCACATCTCCACACCACCTCTCTGGGCTCAGGTAGTGATCTACACTCCACTCGATGTGACACCATATGCATTGCTGCAAAGCCTTCAGAACTTTCCTCTTAAATGACCATATATTGTTCCAGTTATAGGTCTCATACATTCCCCTCCGGTGGAGCATTTACATTCCTTCCAAATCTTTTCGGCATTGAAAGAATTCTGACAGTTGCATCCTGCTTCTAGAAGGAGGGTGAGCCTTTCTTGGGTTTCTTTGGTATTACCAGGAATCCCATCTACATGACTCCTCCAGCCCTCCTCCCACCCAGCCTCTCAGCCCTGACTGCCTGAGTGACCCCCGTCACCATCACGCTGTGGCCTAAGGAGAGTGTCCCAGGTGGACCAGAGGAGGGGAGAAAATCTCACAGCCATTTGGCCCAGATGAGCTCATCACCTTTTATCAGTGTAACACAGACCTCATTCATCTCGAATCCGCTTTGACAGCTGGAAAAATGAAGACCGTGTCAGGATTCTTGTTGATTTTGAAAAGATTACAAATCCTGTTATTTCAAAAGGGCCAGGTGAAAGGTTTTTAAATCCTGTTAAGAATTTTAGCCTATATCCTGAGAGAGTGGGTAGCCATTAAATGGTTTTAAATACAGCAGTGATGACCTAATCTGATTTTTTTTTTTTTTAACTAGAAAGGGCACCCTGGTTTGGAAGACAATGACAGGATTTAGTGATTGAGAGGACCGGAGGGTGGGGGATAAGGGAGGACTCCAGCAAGACCCGAGGATCCGCCCAGGACAGCTGGGTGGGTAGGATGCGAAGCAGCAAGGGATTAACTGCAGAGTAGTCCCCTGTGGGACCAAGTGAGCTAGGGGTGCATGAGGGCAGCGCCTGGGACAGACTGACTTCTTCAAGGACCAGGGACACGGGCCTGGGAGGGAGGGGGATGTGGAGAGCCACCTCAGGCCCATAGGGAAGACTGTGGACCCTGAGGAAGGCCAAGAGGCCTCGGCAACCCCTGAGGCTGCTAACCCTTTCCTTCCTAGGAACAGAGTCCCAGCTTCTCCAGCTGTTTGAGCCAGTCATCGTGGCCCTGGAGGTTTTCAGATCAAAAGATTCCCACTGATTTGATACTTAGGAGAAAGCACCACCCCCAAGAAGCCCCAGGAAGAAAATACACTTGTCTCTGACCACCCAAAGATCTGCAGCCAGCCAGCCATAAGTGCTAATGTGACCTGCATGGGATCCATGCTTTAAGAGGAGCTAAGACAGGCTGCCCGAGAGAGTTTCACCTGACCCGGGCATCTGGGAGCATGAAGACAGGATGGGTTTTCCTCTGGGCCGTAAAGAACAGGTTGACTTCCTCAGGTGGGCAGGAGGGTATAGAACGCTCTAGGAAGAGGGACCAGCCATGTAAAGATCCAAAGAGGGGGAAATACAGGACAGGCTTGAGCTGAGGGAGGTTTGCACGACTCTTCTTAGATGCAAGGAGATAAAACTGTTTCTACTACTCGGACTCACAAGACTGTGAAGTTCCAGGGCAACAAACTAACCATGGCCCCGAAGGATTCTTCGTCACCAGTGGCTGAGACAGAAATTACCTGTGACGTGTCTGGGAAAATTGCTAGGAAGCTCAGTCCCTAACTTGCCCTGTCCTGACCTCTAAATAGCAACTTTCCAGAGCCCGGGGATGTGCATTTTTTATACTAGCCTCACCTCTCCCTACCGATTCCTTTCCTACCTGTATTTTTCCTTTTGCCTCCTTTCTATTTAAGCCTTTAGAGAAGGAGATAAGGTATGTAAAAATAAACCTATAAAACACTCAACCTATCTTTCAAAAGAAAGCCGTTGTCCACCGAACCTACAGAGCGGTCAGTGGCAAAGTGGGTCTCATGGGTGAAACTAGATGGGGGCAAGATAGGCAGGGTCCAGGGAGGAAGTACAGGAAGGAGCAAGCCTGGGCAGAGGACTCCGGGGACAGCAACTGAAAGCACAGAAAATCCTCGGGGAACCCAGAAGGTTATTAGTCTTCCTATGTACTTAGGCTTCAACCGAGGCTGGTCAGGCAAACCCTGGTCATTTTTGTCCCAACTGCCATATTCAAGAGTTAAGGGCGGCCTGGGTGGCTCAGTCGGTTAAGCGTCCGACTTCGGCTCAGATCATCATCTCATGGTTCGTGGGTTCGAGCCCCGAGTTGGGTTCTGTGCTGACAGCTCAGAGCCTGGAGCCTGCTTCAGATTCTGTATCTCGCTCTCTCTCTGACCCTCCCCTGCTCACGCTGTCTCTCTCTCTCTCGGAAATAAGTAAAACATTTTTTAAAAATTAAAAAAAAAAAGAGGAGAGTAGAGGGTAAAGAGAGAGCCTGGAAGGCTCAGTCGGTTAAGCATCTGACCTCGGCTCAGATGATCTTACAATTTATGAGTTCGAGCTCCACTTCTCTCTCCCACTCTCTCCCTCTCTGCCCCTCGCTCACTTGTGTTCCCTATCTCTAAGAAAAAAAAAAAGATTCAAGAGAGGAGATTCTCAGGCTTCCTATTTTCCACCCCCCACCAATAAGACTCCCTTTTGTGTAGGGGCTCCTGGGAGATGTTAAGGGCCCAGAGATGTGGAAATTGGGTGGGGAGATGGTGACAAGCAGCTCTTGAAACAACTGCAGATTTGCTGCCGTTTGGCGGGGACAGCGGGGGGTAGGCTGGGCTCTGAGCTGCTTTGCCACGGGTGTGCGGGCCGAGGGGAGGAAGAGGCACCATACTCCTAGGAGCCTTTAATTAACTGTGCCATTTTTACTGAGAATTTGCAGGTGGAAGTCTTCTTGGTGGAGCCGTGTTTGGCAGCAGGCTCAATACATAACATGTAATTGTTACATAAATTTATAGTTGTTTACAAATACACGGCATAGTATTTGTTCCTCTAGGGCCAAGGCCCACCGATGCCGTAAGGAGATTTGCCAGCAACCAGGGAGAAAGTTCCAGGCAGCCTCACAAAACTTCTCCAGTTTCTAACCTTCAGCGTTCCTCAGGCAGGACCTCCTGGCTCCTGGACAGGCCCTGAGGCCGGTGCGAAGGGACCGCTGGGGCGACAGACTGCAGAATCACACCAGCTAGATCTAACTCCTGTGGGAGGTTGGGTCATGGTCATCAAAACGCTTCCTGCCTCTGTGTAATCATGTGACAGGAGGCTAACCAATGATCACCTGAGGAGAGCCCTGGCTCCACCCTCAAACCCTGGACTAGAGAGTCCTAGGCCAGAAAGCCCTGCTCCGCCTGCGCTGAGCGGGAGAAGGACTCCCCAGCTCAAAAACAGGGGAACAGCAGGTAGCAGTGCGGTGCTCAGTCTGTCACTAGACAGACAGGGCACTTTGTAATGGCTATTTTGATCCAGACATTTTGAGGTCACAGAGAGTTCAGCGTGAGTAAAAACTATATGATCAGGGGAGCCTGGGTGGCTCAGTCGGTTAAGCATCCAATTCTTGATTTTGGTCATGATCCCAGGGTTGTGAGATCAAGCCTGCTGTTGGGCTCCACACTGAGCATGCTTGGGATTTTCTCTCTCTCTCTCTCTCAACCTTTCTCCTGCTCATGCTTGTGCTCATGCTCTCTCTCAAAATAAATAAACATTTTTTTAAAAAACCTACATAATCAGATTTGACAGAAGATGCCAAAATACTAAGTAATTTCATATATAGTAACTGCAAATATAAAGCATGAAACTTTATTTTTTTTTTAATTTTTAAATGTTTTATTTATCTTTGAGACAGAGAGAGGCAGAGCACAAGTACGGAAGAGGCAGAGAGAGAGGGAGACACAGAATCCGAAGCAGGCTCCAGGCTCTGCGCTTTCAGCACAGAGTCCATCAAGAGGCCTGAACTCACGAACCATGAGATCCTGACCTGAGCCAAAGTCAGATGCTTAACCAACCAAGCCACCCAGGTGCCCCAACATGAACACTCTTAATAACAACAATACCTAACATCAATTTGGCTGACAATTGCAGGCACTGGGCTGAGTGGTCCTCAGTTTGTCCCATCATACAGTCCTCACACAACTCCACAGGCATATTTATCATCCCCCTTACAGATGAAAACACCTGAGGTGCAGAGAACTTAAAAGACTTGCTACGAAAGTCAGAGCTGCAACTTGAACCCAGTTCTGACTCCAGAAAGCAGGCACTCAACTCTGAAGTAAAGAGCAGGAAGAGGAAGTAAAGGTCTAGTCTTCAGAATGGGGGAGATCTCTCTGCACTCCCTGTACACTCACCCTTTCCCTGTCCTTTTTAACCCAAGTAGGAATGATAATTCCATTGACCTACTGACCTGGTAACCAGGGCCAGACAATTTCACATCTACTTGTTGGGTCATGAAATAGGATCAGGAATGGAGTTAGGGTCACAAACAGGATGATCGTGCCTTGCAAACATAATTATATCCCTTGTACTCTGTGATCAAAATGATTGAGTCAGAAGGTTTTGCTTTGTGCCAGAGCCACCTGACTGGCTCTCAAAGAGGTCACCCAGGGTAGTTTTACCTTGATGAGTTTTCCACAGAGCTGAACCTGCTTCACAGCCAAGTCTGTGCTCTGAAGTTCAGCTGCCTAGAGAGGTCCGACTCCTAGCAATCCAACTCATAGGAAGCTAAAGTATATAGCCAGATATTCACATATTCATTAACAGTTGGTATTAGTCCTTCAGTAACTGGAATGCTCCTCCCTCAACTGGGGCACCCTCTTCCTAGTAGCAGCAATCAGAAAGCCAAATCACCCATCAGCTGGCTGGTTGGTGAGTGTATCCCAAGAGTTGGCCAAGGCAGATTTCGTTCAAGTCAGGGTGGAGCATAGTGAGTCATCTCTACCTCACAGCAGGGCACATCTGTATGAGCTCCAGTTTTGCGTTGCTCTTTCCTGGACAGTGGTGGATAATAAGTCTCAACCCTGGCCTCTTGGCTTTACCCTACTTCTTTTTCCTTTCTCTTCTCCAGCCTTCTCCCTCATTCTTTCCATGCTTTCTCCATACAGTACACCTGATTAGGTTGCTGACCATTCAATTGTTATCAAATTCCAGCCCTGCCCCCCTGAGATTATATCAGGGAGATGACCTGATGGGTGGGTTGGTTGGTCCAAGCTCTTTGTTTATGAACGTTTTATATATATTCTCAGATGTATTAGGTTGAACCATATGAAATTGCTATTTGGGTAGGTCAAAAACAGTCACAGAGCAGCAACTTTATGTGGTATAACTGACAACAGATCAGATTTATTAGGGGTGGGCTTACTGAGTCCAACTCCTGTTTGGACTTAACCTTGATGGTTAAGCGAGTGTGTGTGGGGGGCGGGTCATACATGGCAGCCTTTTATGTCTCTCTGGAATCAGGCTTCTCTGGCTAGCCACTAGTGTCTGGTACTTCATTCCTCTTGCTATCCATTCACCCTCTGACAAGGGCCTTAATGTCAAGGATGAGCCGAGGGGGGACTTGAGGTTGAGGGAGACAGTCAAACTCTTTGTTATACATGGCAGAGTATGTGTTCTAAAGCCAACAGAGAACAATTTTAAGGAACACTTTTAGATAGTTCGTATTTTGTTTATTCCCCTATTAATGCAACAAAAATTAAGGACTACTGGAGACATTTTACATTCTACAAACATCAAATACCTGTGTGAAATAGGCTGATGCCGACACCATTCCTACCTTCCAGGGTTTTCACTGGCTGTATGTTTTCACTGTATGTACATATACCTGTGTGTTTGTTTCTTGTAGCAGATTACCATATGGTAAGCTCTGTGAGGGTAGGGCCTATCTCTGACTTGCTTATCTTTAACTCCTATCATAAGGCTTGGCAAACAGTAGGTGCTCATTAAAAAAAAAGTTTTACATAAATTAATGAGTGAATGAATGAATGAGGTTAAACAACAAAAAATATCATGGAAATACCAGGCAGACATCAAATACTATATCAAACAAAGGGTCTCTGGACCTTTAAAGGTCAGGAGCCAGGCTGCCTGTACAAGTCAGCAAGGCTCCCCAGGGCAAGTAACCTGAAAACATTTGCTCCCCAGCTGGAAAAGGCTGGTGGAACAGCTCAGGCAGTAGCACAGACTGCCTCACAGATGTGAGAGGAAGCCACAAATGAAAAGTTGCTCCCTATTTCCTGGCAAGCTCTTTGGCCAGCATGAGCCGCATTCCTTTGAGCTGAGCATGTGTGGAATTTCCAGCCTAGGTAGCAGAATGGAACTTGGAACAAATAGCTCAGCAAAAAAGAACCCAGGGACAATGGGACTGGACCCAGCTGCCCTTTGCCAGCTCTTGAGCTCACAGAATATTGGCTCAGTGGGCCTTGTTGAGGGAGATAAATGACGTCTTTTGGATTGTACCACTTCAGAGGACTCAGAGACATTTCCATGTTCAGACAGCACTAAAATCCTTAGAAGATACGCTGAGATATCTAGGAATGGTCTGAGTCCTCACCACTGTTCAACTTTCTATCTAGCAAGAACAAATTAAGGCCTCTTTTGCTTTATAGATGGGGAAGGTCTAAAAATTGGACGGTCGAGGAGAAGAAAGCTTCATCAAGAGAAAGCTGGAGGATGCTTCAAGGTGAGGGCAGGTGATGATGAGAGAGTGATGGCAGGATTCAGCGCCCTGTGTAATCAATCTGGAGGACAGTGTCAGGGGAAATTTAAGAGGAACTGGTGGGAATATATGCTGTCAGTTTCAGGGCAGAGGATTCAAATAGGAAGGGATCAGCTTCTTGGTGGAGACAATAACTACAGACAATAACACAACCACGAAGATACTGGTCTCTCCACTGGCCTGACCTGAATTTCTTACATAAGATCATATTCTGGGAGCATGTCATGAATCACACTGAAAAATGTAGTGGGGATTTCTGCCGGGTCAGCCCTCAACTGCAATTCCTTCTCTGCATTTTCCCGAGTCATGAATTCCTTCAAGACACTGATACGTTGATGGAGACCTAAGAAAGGAGAGACTGAACTCCAGTTATTCATATCTCGATCTTCTTGATTATAAGGGAGTTGAAGGCACGAATGACGGATTACTCAACCTAGAATAGGCCACATAACCGTAAATATAGCTAAATAGGTGCTTCATAGATGAGGAAAGAAAGAACCAAAGGAAGCAAGCAAAGAAGGGAAAGGAAGAAAAATGTTACAAAGATGTTGAGGGAGGTGGAGTGGGGACAGTACTTAACTTGGCCTGCATCACAGGAAGATATGTAGTGTCACAGAAGGACACTGTGTCACCTAGCTCCCATCTTGGGGGGTGGGGGGTAGTTAATATTTGGGGAATAATATGTAAGCTTGCTGTTGCTCAAGGTTAGGTACCTGATTTACTTTGCTGACATATTCTGGACTTAGTTCTTTTAATAGTAGTGGAGGTGCGGGAGGGAGGGAAGATACGTTTAAATGGGGAACCTGTAAAGGAAAAGACAAAGAAGCAGCTCCATTTACTGGATGTGCTGTATCTACCCCATGAAGCTACTAACAGTCTGAGTCATTTCCTCAGTGGCTGTTCTCTCCTCTGTCCTTAGGAGGAAGTGGAAAGTCTAATACATTACGGCACCTTTTTCTTTTCTTTTTTTTTAATTTTTAAAAAAAGTTTTATTTTGAGAGAGTGTGAGTGGGGGAGGGGGTGAGAAAGAGAATCTTAAGCAGGCTCCACGCTCAGTGCAGAAGGCAACACAGGGCTTGATCTCATGACCATGAGATAATGACCTGAGCCAAAATCAAGAGTGGGCTGCTCAACCAAATGAGCCACCCAGGTACCCCTAGGCCACCTTTTTCATGTGAAAGAATTCCTGAGGCACCTGGGTGGCTCAGTAGGCTAAGCTTCAGACTCTTGATTTCAGCCCAGGTCATGATCTCTGGGATCTGAGTTCCAAAACAGGCTCCGCGTTGAGCCTGGAGCCTGCTTAAGATTCTCTCTCTCCCTCTCTCTCCGAATAAATAAACTTAGAAAAGAAAAGAAAGGGAAAAAAGGATTCTTTTCATTCTCAAGGCCCAGAAAGTACTTAACGGTAAGACCAGGTTTGACTTGGGTATTTTATCCCTACCCTATGACACATCATTCTCCTTTTATCAGATATAAAAGCTAAAGCTAAATTGCAGCCATCATCTAGACTCAAGTCAGGGCAAGGAGCACTATTTAAATGTCTTAAAGTTATGTATTTCGCATCCAATGCATGTTAGTGCTGGGAAGCGAAGAGGTCCTCTTTTCCCACATAGCTAATACCCCCATTTTATAAACCAGAAGCTTGAGGATCAGATTTCTTTAGCTTGACCTTGGTAGACCCATCTAGGAGCGGATGGAGTCCCAACAAAAATCAATCCGCGTCTCCCTACCTACTGGCTTACTAAAGATCTTCTCCAACAGGACCTAAACGTTAAGCTCACTGGTCCTCACTTTTCTAATCACTTCGTCAAATGAAAATTAAAACTCGTCAGAGCAGAGAGGGTGGAAGTACAGCGTGGAGCGAAGGAAGAGGTGCCATCTCTACCACAGCCAGCTTAACATAATGCCTTTCCGTTTCGCTAAAGTTCAAGGCACAAGGCCACAGTTCACTCTGGGCGAGCAGACACGCGTGCATCCTACGCATGCGCTCAGAGGGGACCCGCCCGCCCCTTTCACCGGACCTCTTCAGCCAAGTCACCAATTAGCCCTCCAAATGCCCGCCCTCAAGGCTAAACCCTCGGCCAATCCGGAGACAAGAGCCATCAGGCACATCACTTATGCAGCATACACCCTTCTCCCCCCGTCCCAAGGCCCCGCCCCGTATGAGGCAGGGATTGTCGCCTAAGCGCTTCGTTCTGGCACCTGATTGGCTCCTCTCCTAGCCCCGCCTCTGTCTCCTCCCACAGCCCTCCCCTCCACCGCCCCTCAGCGGCGGGCGGAGCTAAGTACGCAGGCGCGGGCGCTGCCTCTCTCTTCTACTCGC
>NW_027527940.1:2139042-2152952 GCF_008692635.1 Crocuta crocuta
GCGCCCCTGTCCCCGCCCCCGCCAGCCGCCCGCGGGGGGAAGCGTCCGGGAGGGGCCGGCCATGTGACGGGGGCTTCCCACCCCGGGCCGGCGCCCCTCTCCTCGCGGGACCCCCAGCCCGCTCCCGCCTCTCCACCTCGTGTCGCCGGCCCGGCCCGAGACCCGGAACCCGGCACCCTGGAGGGGAAAAGGGTCTGGGGCCGAAGTGCCCGGCCCAGAGCAGCGTTTATCGGGTGACGTCTGCTCTGAGACTCTTGAGTAATTTGGCGTTCCGACTTCAGCCTAGTCGTCTGAGCTGAATTTTTTAACAATCGCATTTGTGGCAGCTCTGAGCGGCAGGGCTTGGCCTGTAAGCCTGTAACAGTGTCTCAACATTAAGGTAGACGTTTAGTTGTGGGGTTACTATTGACTTTCTCATTCGACTTTTCCTGGTTGCTTTTAAAGTAACCTCTCTCTTGAAGGGAGCGGTGGAAGTAAAAGAAATTTGACTGCTCGGCACGTTTGCCCTCCAGGCCAGTCGGCCTCGGGATCAAGTAAGGGTTTTGGCCAGAAAATGAGTCTATACTTTAGGTTCCAGACACTTGATTCCCTTTTCATACATAGTCCGATATTTGCCTTAGTTGTATTTTAATAAATAGCTTTAAGTGATCAAATGGTTGTGTGTTTTACAGGATGAAGATGAGTGGAAAGAATTTGAACAAAAAGAGGTTGATTACAGCGGCCTGAGAGTTCAGGCGATGCAAATAAGGTATGGTCTGGTTACTAACGTGTTTAGATAACCCTTAGGATAGGTGGTGGTTGGTTTTTCTCTGGCCCCTAAGGCATCACAGTGGCCTCCTGCTTTAGATACGCTTATTAGGGCTGTAGTGGTTGTGTCCCTGATGGCAGTCCTTCTATATGCTGATCAAATTAGCTGCCAGCTCCGAAATCCTGTGAGAGCTTGCCTCCTTGGGACAGCTAAAATGAAATGGATTTTTGTGGCCTTCAAGATTTTTACTTTCAGTATTGATGGGTTGGACAACGTGGTTTTCAGATCCTCTCCCATAGGCAAGTTCATCTGTATTTTTGTAACTGGAGCATACTAAGAAGTACAGATTTTAGGTGTTCATACAGTGAGACCACCCTGTGAAATCAACAGCGAGGTCAAGAAAGAAAACGTCGCTGCTGACTCCGTTTAGTCCCTGCCTTCGCTCCCTAAGACTAACCACAGTCCTAACACTGTAGATTAATTTTCCCGAGGATGTTATAGGGATTGTGTTAGACAGTCCAAGCATGTTATTTTTAAAGTTCCAGAAAACGGGATTTTTTAAAATAATTGGGTTGGTTGCCTTAATGTGTTTGAAATTAACATATTAAGTCCAATCTGTGGCATTTCATTTCAGATTCATGTAAATTAGTGTCATTTTAATGGGCTCATAAAGTAGAATAAAACAAGTGAATATCTGGTTCCAACATTGTAAGATAAACACTCTTTAACTCTGTTTAAAGAAATAAATGAGATCCTACTGAAGTGTCTTCAGTTTAAAGTTTGCAGTTTGTAGACTCCAGTGACCACGTGGTGCACTGAAGGAAGTAATTTTCCTTAACGAGAAGACTGTCCTTTGACTTCTCTAAATGGTGACATTTACAGCGTTGAGTAACTTTTTCAAAAACCGGGGCTAATATTTTCGACATTAGTTGCATTCCTCCTGCCATGAGGCATTACTGGGTTCTCCCACATTGTTTCATGAGCTTAACCAAAGTGAAACCTGACTGATAGTGGGAGACTTTTTAGGAAATGAGGCTTTTCCACTCTTGAAGCTCTTTTGTAGTAACGCTAGGTAGAAGTGATTAGACTGCAGTTTTATTCCCAACCGCTTCTTGAATTTGTGTGTTAGATGTTTTTGGAGAGGTGGAGTTGAGAAAATATCCCTGTTTGGGGCACCTGGGTGGCTCCATTGGTTGAGCAACTAACTCTTGATTTCAGCTCAGGTCATGATCTTAGGGTTGGTCAGATTGAGCCCCTTTGAGAACCCTGCTTGGGATTCTGTCTGTCTCAGCCCCTCCCCATGTGTGCGCGCTCCCTCTCGCTCTCTTTTTTAAGAAGAGAGAATATCTCTGTTTTCTCCTGGGGCTTGCCCTGTAAAAATGAAGAGGGGGTGATGTGAAGTTCTTAATCCTTGGAGGTTGTGGAACTGCCTGTGTATGTGGCTCCTGTTCAGCTGTAGAATGAGGCTCTAAGTCTGCCTTTCCTGATCACAGGCCCTTGACCGCACACGTTCTGTAGATTTGAATGACAAGAAGGGTAGTGTTTGGTCATGAGAACTTACTGAGCAAGAGTAGCACTTGCTGAGGGGGAAAGGTTTCAGAGTCACTGAATGCTAGAAATGGATTTTGTTATATTATGGATGATATTTAAACTACCTATTTTTATGTCATTGCCTATATATTCCATATCCATATTCAAGATTACTTTTTGTCTTTCTTTTTGGCCACTCCAGAGGTGAGGAAACATTTAAGTCATTTCTTTCTTTCACCTTTGCCAGGGGCGCAGGTGAATCTCAGCTGGGCTAGTATGAGTGTTTAAGTTCTGCTTGACCTGAAGCAGGCCAGCTTTTAATGTTTTTCATTTTTCTTAGCATGTAGTCATTTCTCCTACGTGGTCCTCAACGTCTTCCTCTACCCTGCTAACACTGAAAACATACCTTCAGGAAGCTGCTTTTTGGATCCTCAGTCATTGTGGAATCTGGAATGTATATTTCCATTGCCTTCATAAATCACTGAATAAAGAGGGATCTAACAGCCTTCAGGAAAGACTTGGGTGTGAGAAGTCATCTGAAGTTTAATAACAGTGACTAATATTTTCACTCTGTATACTGAAAAACCTTGTAAGCTTTGTATTAAATGGTCTTGATCCTGAAACTGGGGTTGGGGTCCCCAAGGAAAGACACTTTGGTTCATAGAAGTGGAAGTAGGTTATTCACATAAGTGGGGTGGAGTTGATAATGTCTCAAAAACATGGGCTTTGGAGATAGACAAACCTGGCTTTGCATTTTAGCCTGCGGCTTATGTGTGACCTTGGGCAGGTTGGTTGGTTGTTGAATGTTGGTTGTGATCTGCAAAATTGAGATAACGGCTGGGATTGTTGTGAGGATTTTTGAATAGGGTATTTGTAAAATACCCATTTGGTGATATTAACTGTCTCTATTCAGTAGGTACATTAGGATGATCTAGTCTTAGGAATTTCTCTGTTATTTACCATGAGACACCTGGTTTATAGTACCAAGATTTGAGGGAAAGGGTAGTGGAGACACATAAGATTACCATGACTGATAGACTCTGGTGAGTCAGTTCACCCGAGACCTAATAGGAGAAAATTACATGTTCAGATTGGCATTGGTATAACCATACAAAACTCCCTCTATCAGGAATGTTAAACATTGCTGTAGACCTTCAATTGAATTCTATAGCTTGGTCTTTTTAGGCAGAAACCCTTAGAAGGGGGGCAGAGAAATAAGATCTTTTCTCGGAGAAATTGGGGCGGGTGGTTCTTTGTGCCTTTAATCTGTTACCTTTTTCTGTGAGAGAGGCAGCCTTACCATCTTAGAATGAGATAAGGGAATATGAAACTTTGGAAATTGACTTAAAGTATCTTGAAATTTTCAGCCTTATAATTACAAATTTTTTCATCCAACTTTTTGTTCTGAAAAATTAGAAACCTCAGGAAAGTTGCAAGAATAGTAGAATAAGTGCCCATGTATGTATATACATATATATGTTATATATATTATAATATATATAATGATCTACTGATCATTTTTGCCTTATTGTTTTATCTTCAGTCAGCTACAGAAATGGCCTATCACCTTAAAATTCTGGACACTACACCCTGTGGTAGGTTAGCATGCTGGACCTTTATTGAAAATATGTGCATTTGAGAGAGGAAATTTTTGAGGGGTACCTGGCTGGCTCAGTTGGTGGAGCATAGGACTCTTGATCTCAGGGTTATAAGTTCAAGCCCCACGTTGGGTATCAAGACTACTTAAACTCTTTTTAAAAAAGGAAATTTTCATTAGCAACAAACATGATACTAACATCCTACCACACATTTACTAACTAACTCAAGATTTAAGTACCAACAGTATTATTATAAGACCTTGTGTCAAATGTTGTATCTAAATTAATAGATGTATTCAAGGTTGTCATTTATACACAAGTTCTTCAGAGGGGTGCCATTGGGATTGTGATAAAAAGAAGGGACCTAACACTGGAGCTTAGATTGTTGGTTGATTTGATAGTAGGACCTGTGACCTCTCCTCTTTAAAAGGGAGTTTGGGGAGAAAGAAGGATTTCGTTTAATATTTGAAGTTCATAAATGTTGAGCATTTGTCACCTTTCAATAAAGAATTGAGTTCTTGGAGCCCGGTGGGCTTTTTTTTAGGAACCTTCTTAAGAAATGTAGACCTTTAACCCATTATGTGGAGCTGACTAAGTTGTTATTTGAAGAAATCACTCCTGCATCCAAGCTGGATTCCTTGTAGCAAATATTTGTGTCAAGGAGGTGTGCCAGACATCAGGATTGTAGAAATAATTCCTGCTCTACTAAACGCCTAGATCATTTCAGTGATGTGCAGGCTGCTGTGGAACACAGGAGAGAGGCACTTGGTCTGCTGTGCAGGGATGGAGAAGGAGTCCTTAGAGGAGGTGCAGTGCCATTTTAGGCTGCCAGCATAGCTCATCGGGCCACGTCCATCTTCATTTTGCTGTTGTGACAGTGGTTAGATAATAAATAGGGTCAAACCAGTGGAGGTGCCTACCATTCTCACAGAAGTACAGTCATCTGGATTTAATCCTACTGTTGGGATGCATAAATTCTCATGTAGTTTCCCTTGAGGTAAAGAGGTAAGAATGTTCCATCTTTATTAATAAATTGCTGCAGGATGTGTAATCTTGATCAACTTTACTGAAAGCGAGTTTCTCAACATTAGAGCTCTGAAGAGGATAAAATGAAATAAAGAGGCAACATGAAAGAATATGGGCTCTGGAGACCCAGGGTTTGGCGACGCTACTTTGTAGCCCTGGGGGAGTGACTTAATGTCCAAGTGTAGTTTCCTCCTGTGTCAGTGAGCCTCCTGCCTGCCTTGGTGTTATTGTGAGGTTTAACTTGGCAAAGTGGTAGGACTCTTTCCCGGCCTCCTGGATGCTCTGTAATTCCCTTTGCTAACATCATCATTCCCCGCCCACCACGAACAGTACCTTACAGACTTTTGCATATTTAAGACTGTATACTTTAAAATTGATAATATACTTACAAGGAGCAGTGTAGTGTTTGGAAATGTGAAATTTAGCTGATGAGAAGCTATGTATATTTTGAGTCAAACACGATTTTAGCCTAATTGACTTCTGTGGAAATAATTCTTCCGCAGCATTTGTCTTACTATGGTATTTAGAGATTTGACATTTTCTGGAGTATGTAAATATGGCAAATAATCAGGTATTTAAATCATTTCTGCCCTGCCCTTAGTACGAGGGCATTTTGGCAAGGCTCTTAGCATCTGTGGGCTTTAGTGCCCTCTCTGGGATGAAGGGTCCTGACTAGACAGTTTCCAGTGTTTTGTTTAACTATTAGTTCAGAATGTTAAACCAGAATATTAACTTGTCTTATGTTTATTATTACCAATATGAAATTCTAATTAAACAAGTCATTCTTATTTCTTAGTAATAGTTTATAATTTCAAGGGATTTTTAGATTTGTGATTAATTCAGTTCTTCACTGGCCTCTGAGGAAGAAGAGGTAATAAACACTAGACAATAAAGGAACCTTCTTTCACAGCGGGCCATCAGCATTCTATCAGACCAAATTGGGGGTTCTATTTAATATTTTATTGTGAATTACAAAAACTATTTAAAGGACATTTGAAAACTATAACAGCATAAAGAAATGTATTTGATTTATCCATAGTCCGTTCTGCTTAGGGATAATCAGTATTAGGATTTTTTGGTCTTCAGTTAATTGTTTACTACAAGCTGATAATTCTGGGGTTTAGCTACATTAATCACCAAATATTAAAGTACTTTATAGAAAACTGTGTCTTAAGAGTCCAGGATATGTATTTGAAAAATAGTGATTCAGCACATTTTGCTGAGTTAACTGTTTGCAAATGTAAATGACCAACTGAAATGAAAGCTTACATACCTTGGGGTATAGATGAGAATAAAAGTGCCATGAACGTTCTTAAAGCTTTATTAGGGATCTTCCTGTCTCGCGGGGATTGGGGTGCTGGGATATTACTAACAAGTGTGATGGTACATAACACCGTGTTTTCATTCCTGAACCAATATTAAAGCGTAACTGCATTGCCATGGGTTCAGAAGTGAGTAACTAAAAACAATTGGCAGAGAGTGGATAGTACTTCCGTTTGGATACTGCTGTATCCAAACCCCCATACCTGGTCATTCATTCCCACGTATAAACTTTAGGAAACAGGGTCATAGGGCTTGGTTTCTATTTTTAAAAATCCATTTAAGGGGCACCTGGGTGGCTTGGTCAGTTAAGTGTCTGACTCTTGATTTTAGCTCAAGTTGTGATCTCATGTTAGAGCCCCGCATCAGGCTCTGCACTGACAATAGGGAGCCTGCTTGACAGTGTCTCTCTCTCTGCCCCTCCTGTGCACGCTTACTCACTCTCTCAAACTAAAACTTTTAAAACACTCATTTAAAAAGAACACGTCTTCAAAAAAACCCATGTTTTCATGTTGTGGGTTTTAGGAAATTGAGTTTTGTTCTGTTTTAGTTGTTCCTAATAATGTGGTGGCATCTGCGCCACTTGTTTGAAGCTCAAATGCATATTAAAAAGCAGGTAATAGTAAACAATTAACTGTGCTTAGTATGTGCCAGGCACTGTTCTCGGGGCTTTGTGTCTGTTAACTCAGTCTTGCTGTTCTCCCCATTTTACATATTTTACATATGTGGATGGAAACTGAGGCATATAAAAGTTAAGTGCCATACTGAGTCTCTGGCTAGTAAGTGGCAGAACCAGGCAATCTGGCATTAGAATCTGCTCATAAGTACCTGCTGCATGAACAAAATAAAATCATGCATTCTAGCACCCAGCTACTTTAAATTTTTTTAAATCAGGGGTGCCTGGGTGGCTCAGTGGGTTGGGCATCTAACTCTTGATTTTGGCTCAGATCATGATCTCAGGGTTCATAAGATGGAGTCCCACATCAGGCTCCAAGCTGACATTGCTAGGTCTGCTTGCGCATGCGTTCTCTCTCTCTCTCTCTCTCTCGCTCTCTCGCTCTCTCGCTCTCTAAATAGAAGAATAAACTTAGTCATTTAAAATATCCTCCTACTTAATATTAGGTATATAGATTTTGTTTTAGTAACTCCTTGATTTAATTGACATTGAATTAAATATTAGTTCCATGTTAATATAGGCGTAATATTTTAAATGGTAACACTGGATTATATTATATATTAACAAAAAGAGAAACTGAAAGGTGGCTTGGCCATATTCTCCATTCTTTTTTCCACTCGAACAATAGTCTTAAGTAACATTGTGCTACAAATGCAGAGGGAAAATGAGTCCGTTCCCCTCTCCCCTTCCCGATTGCCACCCTAAGCCTCTAAATTTGGTGGACATTGTCTTTGAAATGTGTATGTGTCTTTAAAGGAGACCATTAGTTATTCAAGAAAGTTGTCTTATAGCCAGGATTTCCCTCGAAATGGAAGGAAAGCACACTTAGATGTCCTTTTGCAGAAGCCAAGAGAGGCCATGCTGATCCCCAAGGCCACACAGTAGGGTGTAGGGTGGGAGTCATCTGTATGTTGTTACAGCCATGATCACTGATTAGGTATCAGAGGGAAACATGTCTAAAAGTGGAAGGTTGGCTAGCTTTAGGCAACATCCTCTTTTTTTCACTAGGAGAAAAGAGGGTGACCCAAATGGTAAAGGAGGTTGATAGGCTAAAGTTCTAGGAAAAACTACCATTGTCATAGAAAACAATTCATGGAAAGGCTGGTAGTGTGCCAGAGGTGGCATCAGCAAGGGCAAATAGCTGTAAAAAGGAAGTTAGATTTGACAATTAACTCACTGATTTCTGACTCCAGCCAGTAAAGAATAAAGAAATAAGAAATTGGCATTAAAAACACTACAGACCGCCTTAGGATGCTCTTACCACAGTGTGTCACATTTAATGTGTCACATTTACACTAGTAAAGCCCAAGACTGAGTTTTTGTATTCTCTTCTTTTGTAAATGGGTGACATATCTGGTGATCGGGACCAGGTCTCTATATATTCTCTGTGTCAAACAGTAGGGACTGGCACTAATAAAAGTCTGTAGCACCAATGTAAACACTGAACACGTACGTTTTCTCTATTGGAATGTGAATTCTAATTTTGAGAGTATTTTGTAATCTGTACTAAACGATTAGCCAGTGACATACAACTTGCAAGAACCATTTCATCCCCGAAAATAATGCTTACCGTGAGTGCTAAAGAACTGGGGGATTTGGGCTGTGACAAGGTTAAGGGACTTCTCTGAGGTCACGCAGACCCCAGCATTGACTGAACTAAGGGTTGGGACTGACAGTTTTCCTGGTGGTTCTGTAATGGACTTCTCTCGTTTGCTTTTCCAACAGCGAAAAGGAAGAAGAAGATAATGAAAAAAGAGAAGATCCAGGTGATAATTGGGAAGAAGGTGGAGGTGGTGGTGGTGGTGTCGAAAAGTCTTCGGGTCCCTGGAATAAAACCGCTCCGGTACAAGCACCTCCTGCTGCAGTAATTGGTAATCTTCATGTTTTATTCTCATAAAGACACCTAGGTATGAGTTTACATATGGTTAGCTTTCAGCTCCATGAGTGCTGTGGTAAAACGAGAGGGGTTCCTTTCTGTTCTTGGGGGAGAAGTTTGTACGTGTCTGTCTAAAGATTTTTACATCCTAAGTAAAGGAATTTGGAAGTTAAGATTTGTGCTTTTCTGTAGGCTGCTTACATTTATATGTAAAGTAACCCTTGCCAAATTTAAATATTTAAGTCGTTTTACTTTTTGACATCTGGCTAATGGAGATTGAGTACCTGTGTTTCCACCTATGGTTCCACTGNGGGCAGATTTTTATACAGAATAATATAAAGAACAACAAATCTTACTGCCCAGAGATCACAGATAACTACTGTGTATCAACATTCTCGCATCCTTTTTAGCCCTTTGCTATGTTATATGTGTTTTTCAATTTAACTTTTTTTATTTTTGAGAGCATGTGAGGGAGGGGCAGAAAGGCGGGGGGCACAGTTTCCAAAGCATGTTTTGTGCGGACAGCAGAGCTCTTAACATGGTTCACTGCATCTGTCCCTGATCCTGATGACCTTAGGAATGCTAAACTCGTTTCCCAGTCCCCGTCCTCAGTCGATTTGCCACATCGCGCAACATTTGCTGTAGCTGATCACCCCTGAAACACACTTTTCCAGGACCCCACAGTCTCCTGCCCCCTCCGTGGTTGGCTCCTAGACTCCCTGGCTGGGTTCTCCCCTTCTCCCCTGCCTCTAAGTGACATTGTGCCCCAGTGCGCTCAGTCCTTGCCGCACTCTTCTCCGTGCCCTTACTCCCCTGGCAGTCTCCACGTGCCAGCGGCTCCGAAATTCCCATCCACTCAGATCTCCCCTGACCTCCACACACATAGATCTGAACTGCCTGTCCAGCACCTCAGTATCCACATAGCCGAAGCTGAACCCTTCATGTAGAGTTGACCCCAAAACATTATATAAATTACTGCAGTGACCTCTTAACTGGTTGGCCTGCTTCCCTACATACACTGCTCCCAGCACAACCAGTGGCCAGTGCAGTGATCTTTTCAAATGTGACAGAATGTGTCCCTGTGCTGTTGACAAACCTCCAGCGGTATTCCCTGTAGTCAGAATAGAAGCTAAAGTTCTCACTTGCAGCACCTTAGATACCTGTCTTGGGACCCCTTTTTCTGACTTAGTCTTTCTTTTAATCAGGTCCTTGCTCACTCTGCTCCTTGAACATACCAGGCACATTGCTGCTGCAGGCCCTTTGTGCATATTATTTTCGGCCCGAATTCTCTTTCGTTTATGCTGGGAATCTCTAAGTAAGCTCTTTCTGTAAAGGGCCAGATGATAGGTAATTGCACTTTTGAGAGCCACGCAGAAGACTATTTTAATTACTCAGCTCTGCTCTTAAACAGCACAAAAGCAGCCACAGACAGTATGTACACCCATCGAGTGTAGCCGTGTCCCAGTCAGACATTTGTAGTATCAGTAGTCTGCCCGATCCGGCTTGTTTACCAACGCGATACGCTGGCCGCCTTCTGTCCAGCCTCGTTCAGTTTTTCCTCTCACTGACGCCCTACCTGTCATGTGCTCCCTGTACAAACTCTTCCCGCACCTTACATATTTGATTTCCTTACTCTGGGATAACACTGTCCACTAGTCCTTTTGCGGTGATAGAATAGCACTGTTCACTGTAGTAGCCACTAGCCACATGTGGCTATTGATTGAGTACTTAAAATGCGACTAATATAAGTGAGGAACTGAATTTTTAAGTTTATTTCATTTTAAATAGCTGCATGTGGCTAGTGGCCAGAATCTACAGTCCATGAATGCCAGTCCTTACCATTTGTATCTTCACTGTGAACAGTACCTGACACAGAGCAGGTGCCTAGTAACTAATGAATGCATATTTTATTATAGCTTTCCCACACTTAATTAAAAGCTGTTTGAGACAATGAGCCTTTATGCATTATGTTGCAGCTAATAAATGTTGTAGGCGTTTATTTGAAAGGAAGTTTTTGATAAATGGAACAACATGTGAAATGCTGAATCCATGTTGAGAATGGGGAGAAAAAAATGAAACAAGATCCATTGATGATATGACCTTGAAATTAAGGATATCTGGTATATTCTTTTACTAGTCTTTATTTATTTTAATGTTTATTTCTGAGAGAGACACAGTGTGAGCAGGGGAGGGTCAGAAAGAGCAGGAGGCACAGAATCCGAAACAGGCTCCAGGCTCTGAGCTGGCTGTCAGCACAGCGCCCAACGCAGGGCTTGAACCCACGAATGGTGAAATCATGACCTGAGCCGAAGTCAGACGCTTAGCTGACTAAGCCACCCAGGCGCCCTCTTACTAGTCTTTTAGAATTAAAAATATGTACACAGTTAATTCAGTAAGTAAATTCTGTATGCTGGCATCTTATTTAACCCACCAAACAGGTAAAGACATCATTAATCCACACTTACATAAACTGAGGGCTGATGTGGTCATACTCTTAAAGGCAGCCCCTCCTGGGCCTGTGTCTCAGGTCCAGCAGAGTCTTTGCCATTTCCAGTAAGTTGAATTCTAGAAAGAACTCCTTTACCTAGGTAATTAAAACTGCACATGGGAGAAAAATTAGATTACTCTAGGAAAATAGAGTTTTTGCTTTCAGACGTTTTGTCAGGTAACTTTCTCTTTGGAGACTCATATAGGTATTGTTTTTTCTGTAATTATCAAATGATTGGGAATGTGGGATAGCTTACTAGAATGCCAGGCATTTGAATAGTTTCTCTGGACTGTTACAAAATGTTAGTTACAGAAACCCCGGAACCAGTGATGACTAGTGGTGTGTATAGGCCCCCTGGAGCCAGGTTAACCACAACGAGGAAAACACCGCAAGGCCCACCGGAAATCTACAGCGACACACAGTTCCCGTCCCTGCAGTCCACTGCCAAGCATGTAGAAAGCCGGAAGTAAGTACTCCAGCTCTCTTTTGTCTTGGCGCCCTGTCCCTTGCCCAGGCAATGGCATGTAGGAGATGGGAGAACCACGGCAGGGGGGGGGGTTGGGTGGAGGGTCCTGGTGGGGGCTGTGGAGAAAGGGCATCAAAGAGCCACATTGTCTGCAGGTCTCTATCCCCAGTTTGTATATTGTTCTGTAGCTGTGACAGGTCTTGTCTAGTTAGAATTCTTCCTAACATGGAAACTAGAAATGTAGTAGATGAAAGATGTTGGCATCTATAAATCTAATAATAAAATAAAATAATCTTATTTCAGCAGGTACTTAAAATGAATGCTACCTGGAGTTAAATGACCACATATGGCACATCCACATCTTTTTTAGGGATATGAATTTTTAAAGTAAATAAAATGTAAAAGACATCAGATGGAAATACTGGTGGGGGGTTACTTTTAAAGTAAATCCCAGCCTCTTTGCCTACGAGAGCCTAGTTGGCTTGAATTGAAGCTTCCATGTTGACTTGATCCTCCACTCTGTCCTACAAAATGCCGGGCAGTGATTTCCCACACTTACCTTTCTTCATCGGACCCACTCACATAAAGAAATGAGAAATCACTGAATGACCAGTAGAACTTTACTTGAATAAGAAAACCATTGCCCTTATGTATAAAGAAAGAGATGTATTGTTATATTGTTTGCTAAAAATAAAAGTGACTCTTAGAAGGAATCACCGTGTCACTTAGATAGCCTTTTGACTTTCCAGTTGTCTTCAGGTTGGTCTGAAAACAAATTTTGCCACCACAGAAAACAGGACCATAGAGCTTCAGTGTTAGTGTTTTCTGTTCATTTGAAGACTGAAAATGATTTATGTGCAAGTTTCCCCTGTTGGAAGCAGAGCATTCCTAAGTCAGAACGGCATAAAGCAGAGAGGATCCCTTACTTTGTGAAAGCTTGTGTTACGCCACTTCGCTTTCCCCGGAAGAACCTATGTTAGTGCGTGTTTTCACTGACTGAAAGGAATCTGGGGAGATGTTCACCGCTGTGGGAAACAGCTGCTGCCGTCCTGATGTGGGTCTTCTACAGAAGCAGGTGGTGGAGCACAAACTTTCAGGAAGCAGGGGATACCTGTCCCCGTTTCCCTTCCCACTCCTCCGTCAGGTTACTTCTAAGGGGTGGCTTGTTTTGCTTTTTGTCTTTTGTTTTTAATTTGAGGAAGAATATTTACACAGCGACCCAGTGAAGAAGAAATATTTACTGATTACATTTCTTTTCCCTTAGGGATAAAGAAATGGAGAAGAGCTTTGAAGTAGTAAGACACAAAACTAGAGGTAGGGATGAGGTTTCCAAAAACCAGGCTCTAAAACTTCAGCTAGACAACCAGTATGCTGTGCTTGAAAATCAGAAAAGCAGCCACACACAGTACAATTAAGGATTGGTCTTTGCTAACCCTTCTAAGGTAACTAAACCACAGCCACCCACCAGGAACAGCCGTTCATCATCCGATCTCTGCTGGACCCGCGGCCGATGCAGACCACTCGATATGTGACCGGCCCTATTGCACTCTGGATGCATAAGTGTCACACTGCTCTTTGTGTTACATGGATGTAGGGGGATTCTCGTTGTTCTATAAATGCGTGAACTAGATTCAGCAGTGTTCGTTCATTATTACTCTGCAAGTACAAAAGCAGAAACTGCAGCCAGTGGTCATTTCAAAATCTTTTTATGTTCAGATACTGAGCCTTCGTAAGGGCTGACTACCTCAGGTTTGCTGCACTCGTCGCGGACTTCATGTGGATCACTGCTCTGGACACGAAGGTTACAGCTAGTAAGTGTCGGTGTGAAGCCTGAAACCAGCTCTCCTGGACTCATCAGAAATCCTGCAGAAAGTCAGCCATCTGGGTTCTGATCTGCTGTAAAAGATGAAGATTTAAGTGACCTTAATTAACCTGTCCTGTGCCCCACCCTTAAGGCATACTCCGTAGTGGGCTGTGTTAGACTTCTGGCACATGCCGCTCTCAAGAGAACTCTGTGTTCAGATAATCTGTGTAGAGCTGTGATTTTTATAATTTAAACTTTGAGTTGTGTCCTGAGGTAACCGTAAGTTAAATTCAACCAAACTTGGGTCCACCCAGTGGGACAGAGGGTGGGGAGGAGTGATCTTATTTCTTTTAGTGATTTTTTTTTTTTTAATTCGGG